>NW_020173116.1:8465142-8611444 GCF_003031525.2 Neophocaena asiaeorientalis asiaeorientalis | reverse complement strand
CGTGAGGAAGATTCCCCTGCTCGGCACTTAGGGGAGATGGCGGGACCTCAGGGCAGGAGGAGGCCTCAGGAAATGAGAGCACTTGTGCAGCCGAGCTGAGAAATATTCGCAAACTGTTTACGGCATGTGTATATCTCTAACTAAATCCACTTCTTACCTATCACTTTGTCTCTTCACTGAATTCTTTCTGTGATGCGACATAAAGAACCTGAGCTTCCAGGTGTGTGAGACCAGGTGTGTGATCTTAGTTAAAATACAGTGGGTTCAACTCCCAATCTGGATTTTGGCTGGATTCGAGTCCCAGCCCGTGGGTTCAAGT
Source organism: Neophocaena asiaeorientalis asiaeorientalis (assembly GCF_003031525.2). Lineage (NCBI taxonomy): Eukaryota > Metazoa > Chordata > Mammalia > Artiodactyla > Phocoenidae > Neophocaena > Neophocaena asiaeorientalis. Next base: position 8,611,125 of record NW_020173116.1, on the reverse strand, counting down.
CCCAGTCTGAGTTGTGCGGTTTCAGATCTGGGTGGCGAAGGGAGAGGAGGGTGCTGGGTCACACTGCAGCAGGCAAGGAGGTGTAGTTATCTAGGATCGTGTGTGCACACGTGCATGTGTGTGTGCAAACAGAAGAGGCAATTTCGGGGTTTTGCAGAGGTGAAGGAATAGGTGGAGAGGAGCTAAGGAGAGCGGGGAGGAGAGTCCAGGGGTAAATCACAAAGCAAGGACCTGGGCAGGGGGGGACAGGCCTGCTAGACGGAGCAGCATTGGATGAGGAGGGACTCTGACATCAGGGGGAGAGATCCAGGCTTCCACAAACCCAGAGGTGAGGAAAGCAGCGCAGGAAGAGAATGTCTGGTGGTTTCTGTTTATGAAGCACAAGGTGAGGCCACTGGGAGATTGAAGGTTGGCACCCAAAGATGGCTCAACCCGTGCTCAAAATCAACCTTCACCTCCAAGGTCAGGGCTCTGACTCCAACTCTGATGCCCCTCGTTGGCCCCATGGACTTGGTCTTGCCTGCTCTTCAGGCCTCAGCTTTTTCTTACTGATTTTGCTTTAATCCACCTTTCCAGCTGTTAGCCATCCTGCTGCCTCAGATGAAAATGTGTTTACCCCACTGTCGCCCCTGGAAACCACCACCCACCCACCCACCCAAATTCACCTGGGCACAGGCAAGCCAGGGCCAGCACCTCTCTCTCACCCCCAACAGGGAGAGGTGATGGGTGATTAGTCCCAAGTGCAACTTAGTCTAACCTGTGCTTTACAGTAAGGCTTCCTCAGAAGACCCTGAATCCTTACAAATAAGAGGAAAACCACTCCTTCAGGGTCACGACAGGATTGGAAGCTTTACTGAAGGGTCAGTAAAATACATAATGTTGAATTTGAGATTAGAACAAGATAGACAAATAACCAGCAGGTAAAAGCTGTGACGTTGAAGGAAGAATCATCATAGACTTGCACTTTGGTAGGAAGTCCTCCACCTCTGCTTTTCTCCCCAGGTATGTAGAGATCGTGGATCTCAACTCAGAAACAGATTAAAAGTGCCAAGATATAAATAAAATTCAGAAAGTAGAAAGTTGGGTCCACTTACACTTTTGAATCCTCCTGAATTGGGGGTGACTTAATATGAGCGCAAGAGAGGGCATATTTGTTTTGGCTGATCTTAATAAGTGCACTCCGAGGGCAAAATTCCTGTAATAATACCAAAAGAGTTCATTCAATTTAAATCAGAAATGTCCACAATTCAGATGTAATTTTAATCTAGCTCAACCCACTGTAATAGCTACCAGCCATTATCCTGCTCCGGTGATACTTAAGAGGGCAGCGGAAATGCAGAGTCTAGCTCGATAAGTTTACGCTGAATAAAAGTCATCACTGAGTCCTTCCTGTCATTTCTCCACATCCTGGATCGTTTGTCAAGTACACCATTTGTCAAGGTGTGTGTGTGTGTGTGTGTGTGTGTGTGTGTGTGTGTGTGTGCGCACGCACGTGCATCCACTGATGTACACGCACGCACACAAACACACACAGACACACACCTTCATATAACCACCTTCCTTTCTAGCTGAAGTCCAGCCTTGGCCATCGCTTTCCTGGGCTTATAAACTATCACCACCACCCCATGCTGTATGTCCCACTGTCAGCCCCTGGGTCTCCCAGAATTTCTATCAGAACTGTCCTCAGCGTCCATCCCCAAGACCATGCCGTCTAGTCCAGGGCCCCACTGCCAAGGGGGGTAACCTCCAAGGTCCTTCCTGGGCTCTGAGGCTCTTCCTCAGGGTTCCTGGGTCACCAGCTACATCTCTCCCCACACCTGGGACCCACCCACGGGCATCTCGTCAAACGTCCCTTGATCTGCTTTCTCCTCTCTTGCCTGGTAGATGTCCCCAGACCAGGGCCACCTGGCAGAGATGCTTCCCACCCGCTGCCCTTCCAGGCTCCTTCAGTGTCATCCAGACAGCTCCGGGAAAGTCCATTATCTCTCGCGGTGTTTCCTGGGTTGACGAGAAGATGCCCTTTCTCCCTCTTACTCTGTCGGATGGGACACAGTGCTCCTGCGGCCACTGGCTCTGACGGCCTTCACTCATCCATCCTACATTTCATCCCTTCATCCTAAAAGTCATTCACCATGACCCCTTCCCTTATGAACATACCCCATGCTACAGTCAAGAACCGATTAGAGATTCACTTTGTTATACAGCAGAAACTAACACAACAATGTAAAGCAATTATACTTCAATAAAGATGTTTAAAAAAAAAAAGAACTGATTAGATATTTTTGTTCTGTTTACTAGGCAGTTGGGCATAGACATTTAGAGTGCAGGCCACGGAACCAGACTGCCTGGGTTCAAAGCCTGTAACACCGCTCACCCTGGGTGTGGCTTTACCTCTCTGCGTCAGGTTCCTTATCTGAAAATGGGGATAAGAGTACCTACCTCACAGCGTTCTGAGCAGCCAGCTGTTCACTACGTGTGAAGCACCTGGGTTAGTACCTGTGCCACATAGTAAGTGCTGAATAAGTTAGCACGACTCTTTCGTTTGCTGCTTTTCGCCTGCCAATCCATTTTCCAGGCGTATTAAGTGGGCCATCAGAACATGTTATTTCCATTAGAAAACATCGTTCATTCAAGTACCTCATAAAGCAATTGTGAGAACTTGCTCTTCACCAGCAGCGGTACCAGGGATGCAAAGATGGATAGGACCCGGTCCCTGCCTTTAAGGAGTTGGGAGATTGGTGAGGGAGCCGGGGCGGAAGGAAGGCAGGACAGTGTGCAGGGGAACCTGAGGGCCTCAGCAGAGATCAGGCAGCGTCTTCGGGTGACAGAAAGAAGATGGGGAGGGTGGTCCAGGAAGGGTTAAAACGCAGGGGCTTGGGAAAGCCCACTGTGTTCGGGAAGCAGTGAACCTTCCATAGGGCTGGTAGCCAAGCTCACGGGGCAGGCAGGGGGTCAGGTGGGGGTCGGGCTGGGCTTTTCCTTGAGGTTGCCAAGAAGTGTGTGTGTGCGCATGTGTGTGGGGGGGTGAGGGACAGGGGGCACATCAGGTAGGCAAGTGACATCATCAGATTTGTAAACTGATAATGATTTTTTTTCTAAAACTTTTAGGAAAAATACAGAGGGAACAGCAGCAGTAGCAGCAAGGAGAGAGAGAGAGTGGGGCTGTAAGAACCTGGGGAGGCCCTTGACGAAGCCGGAATTGGAGCGAGCCTCCCCAGACCCCAAACGTGGAACGAGAGCCCCAAAGACCATCTGACAGAGGAGTTAGGAGGCCACGGCGACCTTAGCAAAGGCGGATTTTGTGTTGTACGGCGGACAGAACTCTAACCACAGCGGGTGGAGTGCAGGGGGAATAGAAACAGCCAGGGAGATCGCTCTTTCGAGACATCTGGCGGTGCCAGGAGAGAGCCAGGCATTGCCTGCAAGAAAGGCAGGGGTAAAAGGAAGCCACTTTCTGCCTAGCGAGAATGTTCTTTTCTAAGTGAAAGTCTACTTACTCTCCAGTTGTTACATTTTAAAACTGTGTAGACTTTATCTTCAGCCACATCTTGATTTGGAACTGCTATGACAATGGCGGGCACATAGAAGTCAAATCCTCGGGGTATCACAGTTTTGGCAAACACATAATCTCCAACCTGTAGATGAGAACATCTTTCACGGCAAATATTTTGCTTATCCATCTTAGAGACAATATTCATATAAGCTTGTTTTAAAACACCCCAAGATGACTAGCAAGTACTGATGCTAGAATTCAAATACATATTTTTTTTCCTCAGTTGGAAAGAGTCGCTAGGTCCAAAATTCCCTGGGCTCATTGGGCCACAGTTGGAATTTTGTGACCAGTTTGGGGAAGCCGCATTTTAGCAGGGCTTCCCCTGACAAGGGTCTCAGGGACAGTCAGCAAGATGGTGAGGGGTCTGGAAACCATATCTTACAAAGACTGGTTGAAGGAAGCTGTAATGTTTCACATGAGGGCCAGGGAGAGAATAGACGGTGCCCTCTTGTGTCTGAAGGGTTATCGGGGACAGAGGAGAGGAGCAGATTTGTTTAATGTGGTTCCAAAGCTCACACCTGGAGTCCATGGGAAAAAGTCCCAAGAGATAACTTCCAGCAGAAAGAAAGTCTCGTGAAGGGTCATACAAAGCTGCGGGGCACCTGTCAGGTGGAGAGGATTCACGGTCGGGGGAAAGTGCACTGATGTGCCCTCTGAGTCTGCCCAGGGGAGGTGGGAACAGACAACCAATGTGAATCCTACGAGCACTCCTCAGCACTCTTCCTCCTGGCTCACACTATCCAAGAAACAGCAGCAGTGCAGCTTTGGGGGGGTTTCTCTCTCTACACTCTCGGCTTGGTGCGGGGATGAGGATAGCACAGGAGGATGTGCCAGACACGGCACAGCTCTGATGAATTTATAAGCAGAAGAGAACACATCAGCCCGGCTCACCCCTGCAATGCATGTTCAGAGGTAACTGCATTATGGCATCAAGGTCTGGCATCAACTGACTACAACGTCAAGGAAAGGGCTACCTCTGCCTTTGTCATTAAATCTGTTTTAGTATAATCTTCTGCAGTGAAAGCTTCAAGAGCACCAGCAGTTACAGCAACTCCCAGCCACGACCATCCACCATCTGTAAAGCAACAAGAGCCTGGGGGCAATGCAAGCAGGTCTGTGCAGTCCTGAGCTACTTAACAGGGCGTTAGCAGATCAGGGTCAGGAGCAAAGAAATTGCTAGGCAAGGGTCATAGGAAGAGGAGTCACTGTTATCCAGAGCTCTAGGAATGGTGAAAAGGGGCCCAGGGGGCTTCCCTGGTGGCGCAGTGGTTGGGAGTCCACCTGCCGATGCAGGGGACGTGGGTTTGTGCCCCGGGAGGATCCCACATGCCGCAGAGCGGCTGGGCCCGTGAGCCGTGGCCGCTGAGCCTGCGTGTCTGGAGCCTGTGCTCTGCAACGGGAGAGGCCACAACAGTGAGAGGCCTGCATACGACAAAAAAAAAAAAAAGGGGGCCCAGGAACAGATGGCTGGAGCAGGTACCTGGAGCAGTGGGCAGGGCATGGCGCCCCCCACAGGTGTGATGAACGAGATGGGCACGACCTTGGTGTCTCCATACCTGAAGCCCACGAGCGCGTGGGTGGGGCTCACACACTTCTTCACAACCCCTGTAAGGAATCACATTTAAAATAAAACAGAAAGGCAATGCCTATTCCCTTAGGCTCGCCCCATCCCGTTGGTCAAGCTAAGTTACGGCACTTTGCCTACTTACATCACTGTGCCCCTTGGTTTCTCCACCAGATAACGCTGGATACTCTATGACGCCTGCTGGGGTTGAGCAACTCAGAGTGCAGTGCCGCACTCTGCTGCAGAGCTGAGCCGGGAAGCTAAGAGAAGGCGCGGAAACTTGTTCGGCCAGCATTACCAGCAGCCATCCTGCTGGGGACACTGTTCCTAGAAATACCCTTTCCCTGGACACTTCCTAACATCGGACTCCCTTATTTATTTTCGTCATATTTCCTTCTATAAGACTTGGAGACAGAAAATCGTTGTTACTATACACACGACTATATATAAAATAGATAACTAATAAGGACCTACTGTCCAGCACAGGGAACTCTACTCAACACTCTGTAATGACCTGTATGGGAACAGAATCTAAAAAAGAGTGGATGTATAACTGATTCACTTGGCTGTACACCTGAAACTAACACAACACTGTAAATCAACTATACTCCAATAAAAATGTAAAAAAGGAAAATCATTGTTAAATTGTGAAAGTGAAAGGAAATATGAATTTACATCCTCAGCTTTTCATCTAATATTACACACCCCACAGTGTCCCTAAAATGTACAATCAGAAAAGGAAGAAAAAAGGAAGCAAGTTTTCTTGTCTTTTAGTTACGTGCAGAGATTATTGTAACAGGAAAGGAAAATACTGGTGTTAAGGTTCCCATATTTTGTCATTTATCCTAGTTGAAATATATTATATTTTCCCATTTAAAAGGGATTATAAATACTGGGGGGACGTTTTGACTTCCCCGGCAGTAACAGCTGCACTTGGACCCCCTAGTTTGAGACAGAAATGTGCTTGTCCCCACTGGGCTCCCACAGCGTGAGTGCCCGGCATCCTCGCCCCAGCTCACACACCGGCGTTCGCAAAGTCCTATGTGCTTTCAGGTGGCAAAGAAACAGCTGCTGATTTTCATCTCAAGTCCAGGTGTCTTGTTTTAAATGGCCAAAGAAAGGGAAAACTTATTTTTTTAAAAAACACCACACACACATGAAAACCAGCTTTATATTGTCTGTTTTCTTATTGGAATAAAAGTTCGGTTTGGTTTCTGAAACATTCTTTACACATGGTTCACACATTTTCTACCATAAACTGACTCTACCCTTTTAATTAGGAAAACTAACACTATTTTTTAGAAAGAATTCCTATTATGAAAACGAAGAACCCCTCTGAGTTGAGGAGAATCCTAGCATCCCCAAGCACACAAGCCCATCCCAACCTACCCCGACCCTGGCCCTGCCCCAGGCAGGGGTAAAGGTCTGGGCTGCCAAGATGACCTTGTTGGCCAGTGGGACCCTCCTCAAATTCTTAGCCTTTGGGACTTTGCAGAATCCAGTCTTAAACCTGGGATGCAGTTTTTCAGGTATCTGCCTCAGGTGAGTAGCTGTGTGACTGTATGGCCCGCGGCGTCTAAGCCATGTATCGGCTGCCTTTTACAGAAAAAGGCTGCCAACCCCTGCTCGAGACCGTTAGACCTAGACTTTTGGTATGTTACTACCAGCTTTTTTTTTTTTTAATCTCTTTCCTCATCTTTTATTCTGATAACAAGCAAAATAGCTCACTTAGTGTCTTGTATTCTTTTTTTTGAATTTTATTTTATTTTTTTATACAGCACGTTCTTCTTAGTCATCCATTTTATACATATTAGTGTATACATGTCAATCCCAATCTCCCAGTTCATCCCACCACCACCTCCCCCCGCCACTTCCTCCCTTGGTGTCCATACGTTTGCTCTCTACATCTGTGTCTCTATTTCTGCCCCGCAGACAGGTTCATCTGTGCCATTTTTCTAGGTTCCACAAATATGCATTAATATACGATATTTGTTTTTCTCTTTCTGACCTACTTCACTCTGTATGACAGTCTCTAGATCCATCCACGTCTCAACAAATGACCCAATTTCGTTCCTTTTTATGGCTGAGTAATATTCCATTGTATACATGTACCACATCTTCTTTATCCATTCATCTGTCGATGGGCAATTTAGACTATCAGCTCTTTTATGTTCCAATCTCTGCAGATGTGGACCTTTGTTTGCCTCCAGAAATTAGTGTAGTTTCTTCCAATCTAACTCTAGAACCAGCCTCATGGTGTTGACACCTGGCTGTCCTCCAAGGCGGGAGGACCCAGAGCCGCTGGCCTGTTCGGTCATGGCTCAGCCTCTGCACTTACCCCTTCTCCACCTCATTAAGGAGCTGCTATCATTTCTAGGCCCTGATTCAAGATCAGCTTCTGATTTTTGGCTGCCCTTACACTGCAGTTTCTTTTTGCCCTCAGCCTCAGAGAGGTGAGATGGTGTTTCCTGCTCTGAAACGTCTCCTGGGACCATGTTAGGGGACTGGGCTCTGGAGGTTGGACCAGCAGGCAGAAAGAAGCATCTCTACTCAGTCATCTTCCTGGGTACGAGTGGGCCTCCCCACCTCAGCCAGGGGGCTCTCCTATACCCAGGTGTGGGGGAAAAGGGGACACACCTTAGTTGAGACCCTCAGCCAAAACACTGCCTATGCCCAGAGGTCAGGGGAGTGAAGAAACAGTCTAGGCAGACAGCATGCGTGAGTTCATTTAGTGAAAAAAGCAGGAATGGTTTTCAATCTTTGCTCCAAATAGGAACTTCTCAGGCTGGAGAGTGGATTTTTTTTTTTAACCGCTGGCTATAAGAACCTTCCGATATTCACAGCCCGGCTCGAATCCCATTTCCTGAAAAGGGCGTCAGTTCTGCTCCACCAGAAGCGTCCCCTCCACCTGCCCCCCTCCACTGAATGCCAGCCTACACATCTAGTCATTACATTCTCTTCTTCTTTAGTCTCAGAGGTTTCCTTTATAGCGCACTGTGCTGGTTTTTGCCTTTTCAAATTGCTCTTAAAGTTTTAAAGCTGTTGTTAAAGTTTTTAAACTGCAAGCAGCTCCCTCTACCCCCAGGTGAGGACCCCAGGTGAGTTGTTTATATCTCCCAAGAGGAGATAATAGAAATACTCTACAGGTAATGAACACTTTCCAATTTCAAGATGCTGTACATTATCATATTTAATCTACACCACGATCTTATGGGGGGTTTAACTGTTTTAAATCTCATTTGGCAAGATAAGGAAACAGGCTCAGAGAACTTCAGTGATTCCAGTCACATGGCTGGTAGAGGCAAGAAGCAGACTTCGAATAAATAAAAACTTAGGATTGTCTGATCCTAAATCATGACCCCTGAGAAAGTATTCAGTCCTCCCCCGCCCCAACCTTTTTCTTCCGTTATAACCTGTTCCAACGACATAGTGCAGAAATCTTGCAACCCAGACTTTTCATCACTGAATTTCCTGAGATAGAATCCTGCTTCTTGCTGAACAATGGGAAGGATGACCCAATTCCTACAAATAATGATTTAAAATAAGGTTCTGAAGCGTGTCTGCCTCCCTGCCTTTCGGCATCCTAATAAGCCAGGCTACCAGCTTGTCCCTTCTGTTCTGCACAACACAACCTTTCCTCAACTAGTGAATCCACACTGACCCCTGCATAGAGTTAGCCATACGGAAATCCCTGCCCTGATTCCCAAGGATGGCGGCAACAACTGGGTCAGCTCTGCTCCACTGTAGACCTGGGCTTGAGCAATGGATGCTCTGATCCCGTTGCTCCAAAGCCACCTTCTGCTCAGATACATTTTAAAGCTATTTTTCATTAAAAACATTTAGGAGGTTTTGAACAAAAGTTATCAGAAAAGGAGTCATCAGTGAATATCATGCCACAAAACTCTATTTGGCCTTCTTTTTTGTAAGGTGTGAAAACAGTACCCTGCAGTGACCAGGTGATCTAAATGAACAGCACTAATGAGGGCACGTGGACATCATGTACCTTTGGATAGGCTGCCCTGAGAGGGACGTGGCATCAATGATATCACATAACATTTTGGCTCGAAACACTTAACCTGAATCTAATTTAACCCAAATTGAGGGACATTCCATAACATAATTGGTCTTACTGTTAAGTAATGTCAGTATCATAAAAGATGATGGAAAAGGCTAGAGAATGATTCTAGATTAAAGAAGACTAAAGAGAAATAACTAAATGCAATAACAATTCTGAATTGGGACCTATACTAGAGGGAAAAAAATGCTATAAGGGCTATTCTTGGGACAATTAACCCAATTGAAATATATAGATAAAACTACATAATATTAACTTTCCTGAATTTTATAACTTGACTGTGGTAATATTAATACCCTTGTTCTTGAGAAATACATGTATCAAGGGGCAAAGGGGCATGACGTTACCTAATCTCAAATAGTTCAGGAAAAAATAATGTGTGTGTTATGGTAGAGGGAAGGAGACAGAGAGAGAGAGAACGGAAAAATAAAATAATAGATTGGTAAAATAAATGTGACAAAATGTTAAAAATTGGTAAATCTGGATAAAAGTATACAGGAGTTCTCTATTATTCTTGCAAGTTATCTGGAAGTTTAAAATTATTTTTTTTTGAAAAAATAACTCTATGAGGGTAAAATAGAGTTGAAGTTCCCAGTTAAAGATACATTGACTTTGTGGGGGGGAGGGGACTGTAAAGGGGGGCTGTGGGGAGGGAAACAGAAACTAAGTCCATCCTTAACTGATGCATCATCATTTAATTCAGCTGAGTCAATATTTACTAACTAGCCACTAATCAAAATAACTGATTATATGACTAAATTCAAGTGTTTATTATGTTATTATTATTATTTTTTTTTTTCTGGTCGCACTACGCGGCTTGCAGGATCTTAGTTCCCTGACCAGGGATTGACTGAACCCGGGCCCTGGCAGTGAACGTGCCGAGACCTAACCACTTACCACCTGACTGCCAGGGGATTCCCATAAAATATTTATTACCTTTCAAGTGACTTATCTGAGCCACAGATTAAAAATTCCCAAATGGCCAAATCTCATGGAGCTATTAGGACTGTGTGCTCTCTGCTTCTAGCTGCATATTTAAAAACAACCAGGGCAATAATCATTGCTGGCATGGCCTTAGGTATTGCATGTGGCTACGTGTTACCTGTTTCCTCTACTCCCCCAGATCAGCAGCGGTAGGTCTTCTGCATTTCCTTATTACGCAGGGATGGTTGGGGGAAAAGTTTGAGCAGTATTATTTTTTTCTGGGACCCTGGCCGGCAAACTGATCTCAAGCCCTAGTCCAGCCATTTGGAATCCTGTCATTTTCAGCATTTTCATTCAACTGCTAAATTAGCCTTGGGTCCTGCTCCGTGACTCAGATTCAGAAAACCAAGCAGGGGTGGCCTCCTATGATCACCTCTCAGCAAATCTAAGCCCCAGAGAAATAGGAGGTTCTCAGGCCCTGTTCTTGCAAAGAAGAGTTTCATGCCTCAGCCTAGGAGCTCATCTCAAATGCCTGGATCCATTTTTCTCTCAACCAGTCAACTTCAAAGCACATTTACCAAATTTCAAATAAAATGTCCTAGTTATAAGTTCTACACATATGCCTGCTGGAAACCCAAACTCCAGATGAAGTATTTTTCTCACTTAAAAAGCAGATTAAGTTTAATAAAGAACTACTTAACTGGTGATTGACAGATAATGCCTACGTTAAGATCAGCTATATTTTGAGGTACAGTCTTTCTGCTTGACAGCTCTTCCTCAGGGTTCTTTCTCTAAGCTCTCTTTCCCAATAGGCCTTTACCATGATTTCAATGACTACTTTTGTGCTGACGTGGCAAAAATCTCTATCTCCCGACAGATTTCCTCCTCCAGACTCTGGACCCATTATCTCCAATTGCTTCTCTGACAACTTTAGCGTCTTGTGGTGTACCTACAATTCATCACGTCCCAGACACACCTCGTTACCTTCCTGTCCATACCGCCATCTCCTACAGGTACCATCCTTTACCTTATGACCCACACCAGGGACCCGAGTGACATCCTAATCCACTCCGTGTATACTCTTCACACAGCGCTGGGAGGGATCTTCTTAAACCTTCAAGTGTGATTGTGTTTCTTCCTGCTTTAAGTGTGACTCCCCAATACAGTTCAAACGTCTTAACATAACCCCTTATGAACAGCCACACACGTACCTCTCCGAAGAGCTTTCTTACTTTCTACCCTTCCTTTGCATTCTAGGTTCCAGCCATAATCTATTTTATTTCTCCAGGCATAAAATGGTTTTCTTCACCTCTAGATCTTCACACATATCATTTTCATTATTCATGAAGCTCTTGCTTAACTTCACCTGGCTGATTCCTTCAGGATCACATGCCCCAGAAAGTCTTGGGCAAACCTCTCGGGTCCAGTCACACTGGCCTCTTCCTTCAAGGACGAGGGTGTCACGGGCACTCCATCCTCAGGACTTCGTACTGCTGTTCCCTGTGTTTAGAACTCTCCCTGAGATAATCTCATGGCTCCTTTTTAAAGTCCTTAGTAATATGTTGCCTTCCCTGGAAGTTCTTCCTTGACCACCATATCTAGAATCGCGAGCTTCACCTTTGACACGCTCAACCCTCTTCGTGGCTTCATTTCCCTTCACAGCCCTGTGTCTGACACACTACGTGTTTTACTTACTTGGTTGCTCACTACGCTAGACCAGCACCTTAGGGATATTACCTACGTGGAACATAGTAGGTATGTAGGAAAACTTTACTAAACAAAAGAAAGATTAAAGTAAGTTTTTCTGGCTGTTACTTCCCCATAAATATGGGGAGAAACTTCATCATTTCATTTTAGAAGTGGAATACCTCAGCATAGCTCATGAAGTGTCAGTGTGCTAGGGAAAGCATAGTTTGAGAATTTCTGGTTCCCAATATCATATTATGTAACAAAGGAATCTTACAAAATAAAATACCTACCTGGAAAATAAAAGCCATTTTCATCACATCTTGCAATAACCTTCTGGCCTTTGAGTGGATCCAATTTTTTGGATTTGTTTTTCTTTGTTGGAGTTCCTTGAATTTTCTGTTGCTAAAAAAAAAAATAAAACATTAATAGTTGATAGAAAAAGTAAGTGCAGACAGTGAAAGTCACAGACACAGGATAGCTTGCGATTCTTTACTTAGAATCACACTGTTGAGGAATTACAGGACATGCATATACTGTATACTCACTCTGGAGTACTTTCTGTTCTATGCTGTCGGGAACAGGCTTTTAAAACTGAACTGATATGGAAAACACTGCACATAGAAAATGAGGCAGAATTTACAGTCTAAATCTAATCAAGCTTTGTTAAAACAAAACAAAACAAGGCAGCCTTTTCCGGAGAATTTAAACAGGATCCGGAGTTTTAAACTATGATATTCAATATATGCATACATGATCCAAAATGCAACACACAAAAGAAGCAAAAGCAAACATGACCAATTCTCAAGGTAAAAGGAAATCAACAGATCACAGTATTTAGACGGCTCAGGTGTTGGAATAATCAGATTAAGATGCAAATCAGCAGTTATAACCATAGTACATGAGGTAAAGGTAAATACTCTAGAAATGAACAGTAAGGTAGTTGTTTTCAGCTGAGAAAAAGGAACTATTAAAAAAAAAAAACAAATGGAAATTTTAGAAGTAAAAAAAAACCCCAACAATATCTGGAAGGGCTAAATAGCAGAATTGATACGATGGAGGAAAGAGACCTGAAGACAAATGAACAGCATCCAATCTAAAGAACAGAGAAAAAAAGATATTTAAAAATGAGCAAGGGCCTTCCTGTTCCAGATAACCCCTTCAAAGCCCAGCTCAGTTATAATCTCTCTGGGAAGACTTCACCCCCAGGCAATTTCAGAAAAAACAAAGGAAAGTACTGCTCTGTTATTTCCAAATGCTACCACATGAATCAAGGCTTGGAGTGAATGTGACTGTTGTGTTTACTACAGGAAGAAACTGGCAGCTTCATTTTTGATCTGTAAAGTCCAATTCTATCTAAAGTCCTATTTTCTATGCTTGATGACTGCTCATTAGTAGAGAGACCCAATCTCCACTGCTCCTCCAAAAAACCCCCAAAGGCCTCCATTCCATCATCCAGAAAAGTCATTATTTTTGATTTCCAATCAATGTGAGGACCAACGATCTTGTAAAATAAATTTAAAATGAATTACTAGAAAACAAAATAAAAAACAGAAATATAGTGTTTGGGTTTCCAGGTAAAATCTACTTAAGAATTCTGAAAAGCAATTGGTAGCAAATGGGTTGGAAAAGAAGACAAGAATTCAAAGTACCACCAAATTGGTAGGGTGTTTACCATTGTTTTCCTCTGGTATTCCCTGGCCTGACCTCAAGACAGCCCAAAACACAGAAGTGGGCTCCAGAGTACAGACAGAGAGCGCTCTTAAAAGAAGCCCTCTAGTTCTGGCTTAAGGAATGGGAAAAGGAACTCCTAACCCTTGGAGAGAATACAGAAATCCTTCTCCCCTTTCTCCCTCCATACTCAGACCTCAGTCCCTAAGCAATTCTGTGCAGTGGCAGCAGTGTTGGCAATACGAGCCTGGAGGAGCCAAAACTCTGCAGGAGTGGAATCTTCTTGCTCCAACAGGGTGGGTGAACCCCCACTGTTCTCTCTCTCTATGTATCTAGCCTCTGTTTGGTCCCAAAGGCAAGCACAATATATGGAAGCACGCGACTGAGTTAGGGACATAAAACCCTGGATTTCTGGCTGAAGGATTAGAAAGAGGAACCCTAGGAAACCAGAAATTACTAGGAAGCTCACTTATATTAGAAAAGGGAAGGCTAAGTATTACCCCAATACCAAAACAGGCAAAGACATCACCAGAAAAAGAACACTACAGTCCTATATTCCTCGTGAATATAGATGCAAAAATCTCTTAAGAAAATATCAGCAAAAAACCCAGCAACATATGAGAAGAATTATACACAATGACCAAGTAGGAGTCATCCAAGGAATGCAAAGCTAATTTAACATCCATAATTATGCATCCACAATTAATGAAATACTCCAAATTAATATAGTAAAGAATAAAACCATATTATTATCTTACTGCATGAAGAAGGAGCATCTGACAAAATCCAACAGCCTTTCATGATAAAGACGCTCAACAAACCAGGAATAGAAGGAGACTTCCTCAACTTGATGAAAAGCATCTGTAAAAAGCCTACAGCAAGCATGACACTTAATGGCGAAATATGGGATGATTTCCCCTTAAGATCAGAAACAAGGCCAGATACTCTTGCAACTTCTACTTAACATTGTACTTGATGTTCTAGCCAGTGCAATCAGGCAAGAAAAAAATAAAGGCATCCAGATTGGAAAGGAACGGGTAGAGTTGTCTTTCTTCATAAATGATATAACCCTATATGTGGAAAACCCTGAGGAAAGCACACAAACACGACTAGAGTTAAAAAGTTTTGCAAGATGTCATGATGCAAGTTAAATATACAAAAAAGAAAAAATTGTATTTCCATGTATTAATAATGAACAGTCTGAAAATAAAATTAAGAATTCCATTTATAGAATCAAGAAGAACAGACTAAGGAATAAATTTATCAAAAATATGTGAAAAGCTCATACACTGAAAACTACAAAACACTGCTGAGAGAAATGAAAGATCTAAGAAGTTGAATATCATGTTCATGGACGAGAAAACTTGATATTGTTAAAATAGTCATTTTTACCAAACTGATCTATAGATTCTACATAAATCAAACAAAATCCCAGGAATTTTTTTTTGGCCAAAATTGAGATGCTGATCTTAAAATTTACACATAAATGTAAATGACCCAGAAGAGCCAAAATCATTTTGAAAAAGAACAGATCTGGCGGACTTACTCTTCTTAATTTCAAAACTTACTGTAAACCTTCAGTAATCAAGAAAGTGTGGTCCTGAATTAAGGATAGTCATATGATCAGTGGAACAGTATTCAGAGTCCAGAAACAAATCCTTACATTTATGGTCAATTGATTTTTGACACTTTGGAAAAGCTTTTGGCAGTTTCTTTAAAAATTAAACATAAACTTACTGTATGCCCTGGAAATACCACTATTAGACATCTAGCCAAGAGAAAGAGAAATTTTTATAACACAAACACTTGCATGTGAGTGTTCATATCAGCATTATTCACAGTAATGGAAAGATGGAAATAATCCAAACGTCAGTGGACTGGGGAAATGGGCAAACAAAATGTGGTATATCAATGCAATGGAATGTTACGCAGCCATTTATATACGAAACTTACAGAAAACACAAATTTATAGAGACAGAAATTGATTAGTGGTTACCTGGGGCTTGAGGTGTAAATGGAGACTGACTCCAAATAGGCATGAGGGATCTTTTCTGGGTGATGGAAATGTCCTGAAACTGGATTGTAGTGGTGGTTGAAGCTCTGTCAGTTTTGCTAAAAATCACTGAATTGAAATAGGTGAATTTTATGGTGTGAAAATTATATTTGTATACATCTGCCTTTTTAAAAAAGGTTAAAATAGGCAGCCATCTACTTCTTGTTTCCTCTGTGTAACTGCTCAAGGTATTTTGCAGATAGTGGGCTGAAGAAGCGAATGAACATAGAAGTTTCTGAATCTACTCTTAAATCAAAAAATAAACAAAATAGGCCTTTTTCTTCAAATTGCTATATTGTAGGACATGGGGGTTTTCCCACCCAGATTTTTTTCATTTTTTTCCTTTCTTGACCCTTAACTTATTAATTTTTGGATTTCTCCAAGAAATTAGTCCTCCAACCCAATCAAAGCACCCAGTGACATCATTCACCAGCTTCTCATCTTTGCAGACCATCAAGTGACCCTCTTCTCCATGACACAAAGCCAATATAAATTGTTTTCACATGCACTTTGATGTCATCTTTTTTGCACTGCTATAGCTATATCATCAATAAAGTATTCGATGCATATTTTATGAGTTCATCTGCTGGTCTTCACTTAAGCAAGTCTCTAATTTATGAGGCAATTGACAATAAAAATTTAAATAACTTCAGGTGGTGTGAACACCACTTACTCTTGGGTCATGATTCATGTTCAGTATGGTTTGGGCTCCTGAAACCTGCAGCTCATTTCCCTGGTGCCCTGATATAACTGAGCATTTTGCAGCCATCTATCATTTGTATCTGTTTGGTGATACTTTTCAGGTTCACTAAAAGAAGTGGGAGTATGCTTTATTTCCTGGGAGCTGAAAGTTAGAGCTAGGTCCTCAGGGAAGAAATAATGAACTAAGGGCTTAAAGTCTCTTGCAGGATGGTGGGATATGATCAAGTCTTCAGACCTGTGTTGCTTGTAGCTTATGTGGTCACAGACAAAAATGTAAGATGAATACCACGCTTTTGTTTATGATGTTCCCATCTAGTTGAATTTTGCTGGGGACCCTCTCTTCTCATGGAATTTCTATTTTTACCGATGTACTCAATATGTCAAAGAGGATGGCCCAACATCATTGGTAGCTGGTGAATGTCATCTGCCTGTTCCTGGGCTTCACCCAGAGAAGAAACCTAAGCACTCCTTCCCGTGGGCAATCAGAATGACCTCCTGCCCGTCTGAAATGGCCTCAAAGGGAGGAGACTGGACCAGGGGACAGGAGAAATGGGACTGAGTGCTGTCCAGGTGGCTGTGTGACTTTGGGCAGTCTGTTAACATTTCTGGGCTTCAGTTTCTACATGTGCAAAATAAGGGGATAAAATAAATGATCTCTAACATCCTCTCATATCTGTCCAGGAGAGTCTAGGCCTTACTAGCCTTTCTGCAGTGCTGGGGAAACTGTCAGGCTATGTGTGTACACGGACAGGAACACAAGCAGGATACCCTTGCTTGTAGTTTTTACAATATAAGGGAAATGTAATGGCCAGAACTGTGACATGAATAGCAGTGTTTTCCATCATAATACTCCAAAGAGATGCCCACACCACAGTTTCCTACAGTCAGTTCCTTGACGGAAGATTCCATGTACAGTATATTCTCATTGATAGAATTTAGAATCTTGAGAATTTGGAATAAGCCAAATTAAACCAGCTGTTGCATAAATACCTCACCTGTACATAAAGTGAACCTCCAAAACCACCTTACTTCACACCATCAGTGTTCATATCAAAGACCAATCAGCCAGGGAGGTGCTGTTGGTCCCTGAGGCATCAGACAGTCTTATCACCTCCAGACCTGTAACAACCTGTTATTACAAAAGATGTCCACATCGATTCCAGAAAGTGATTTTTCCCCTTTAGATTTCATCAACAGACCAGACATTTATTAGAACCTATGCCTAGATACACTTAAAACTCCTTTTCAAAATTCTAAATGAGTATAATCACATAATTTATTTAAATAGCCCCTTTTAATCTCTGGATTCCAAATACTGGTTCTCTCAATATACTAGCCAGAAGCTAACCAATGTGACTGCTTTCTACAGTTTCACATGTACAAATCTGAAGTCAGTTGCCAGAGATCATCAGGGACCTCTTTTTTTTTTTTTTTCCCATAGTTGTCATTCACTTACCAATTCATCTGATATAGGAAAACCACTCACTCTGTGAGGACCTTCCCTGCAAGGGCAGCAGCCACAAACAGAAGCGATACAGAGGGTTGCCGGTGTTCATTTTTAACACACTGAAAATGCCACCTAAGAAACTGCAGTTTTAAATCGCTGAAAAGTATCACCTCCCATTCGAGTCATTCACACATCTGTGAGTTTACCTGAAAGAATCATTACAGCTACTAAAGGGCTTTGCATACTCACATTCACTCTGCTCTTGTTTCCAACAGTTACTACTATTGGCAAGAACTCATTTCTGGCTGTTTCCACAGCACGCAGCTTTATGGAAGGAACTGTTCACTGTACACTCAGTCATTCTTCCGTATCCCTGCAGAGGCAGCTCAGCTACACCACAGATAGAGCAGAGAAGCCGTGGCGAAACAAACCAACAGGGCCAGCATTAATACAATGGCTCATTCACAGAAATAGAGCATTGGTCTCCCAGGGTGGAAGGACATCGATCAGGGCAGCTAGACACACCACCCCTTCAGCCACAAAGTTGACAGCACCTTTCCAGAAAGATGATATCCCGCTGTTTTTGAGTCTTGCCAAAGACTTTAGAGACCCCTTACAGTCCATACTAGAGGACATTAGCTTCCCTGTTCCTTTTCTGCCATCAGTCACCTATGCATGTGCACAAGACAAGCGTGCTACTGGGCTTTAAAATGAAATCTATGGGGACTTCCCTGGCAGTCCAGTGGTTAAGACTCTGCACTTCCAATGCCGGGGGTGCGGGTTCGATCCCTGGTCCAGGAGCTAAGATCCCACATGCTGCACGGTGCGGCCAAAAATAAAATAAAATAAAAAACAAAATAAAATAAAATAACATTCTTTACAAAAATAAATTAAAAAAAAGAAATCGGGCTTCCCTGGTGGCGCAGTGGTTGGGAGTCCGCCTGCCGATGCAGGGGACGCGAGTTCGTGCCCCGGTCCGGGAAGATCCCACATGCCGCGGAGCGGCTGGGTCCGTGAGCCATGGCCGCTGAGCCTGCGCTAAAATAACATTCTTTACAAAAATAAATTAAAAAAAAGAAATCTATGGAGGACAAGGGGATGGAGAATGAGAGAACAAGAAATGCTAGCACTAAATAAATAAGCCGACCCATCTCTAGGTTCAAGTGCCTGGGAGTAACTGCGTGCCAGTTTCAGTGAGGAAGTCAGATAGGCAATGATGCTGGCAGTTAGGGATGCTGTCCACTGGATAATTTGATTTTGCCTTGTCTCCAAAATTCAGAGAATCCAATTCACTTCTTTGCCAGATCCAATTATCAGGTGGTGCAGATCAGGATCCAACATGGTCTACCCTCCTTTCATTTCATTACTTAGTTTCAAGGTCATGCTCTCAGGTTTGCATTGGTGGAGTAAAGTTACTAAATGTTTGATGCTTTAGAATTTTCCATTTAACAAACAACATGTTTTCACATCAGGTACAGAATGCACTTCCATGATGTAACTAAAACTGCTCTTCGGCTCAAAATCTTGTTGTAAAACCACTATATTTTTTCCTGCCCCAAATCACTGAACTCTGCTGGACCCAATCCCCAAACTGTACTAGCGGCAGTTCCAATGGCTTGTCTGTCCATGTTTTGTCCTTAAAGCCAAGTAAAGTCTGTGACTGTGCTAAGCAAGATAATACACGTAGTGTCAGGCGTGTTCTGACCTTTCCTCTCGCTAGGATACCTAATTATAAGACCAGAATACTTGCAAACTGTCTCTGAATAATTCAATTCTTTTTAAAACCTTGGTAAGGAGGACAAGGCCAGCCTGGAGCATTTTCTGACATTCACTATCTCTCCCTTCATTTAGATTTAGAGGGGTTTCTCCACCACGAGAGTATCCAGGGTCTGCATCCCTTTTGGAAATGGGTTCTGGAGAGAAAATGAGAAAAAGACCTTACAGGAAAACATAAATCAGGGATGGCAAACTCCTGCCCAGCCCCTCTAGGCAGCGGAGTGACCGACCCATGGTAAAGAATTGAAAGGACTTGGAGCGCTTTCCTTCCTAGGCTATTTGCCTTTTAACAGGAGTCAAACCATAAGGCTAAAGAAGTGAAGCTCTAGGTGGAATTTCCTGCCTCAGCCCCTCCGGTCTGAAGAGGAAGCTAAGACTCCTTGCAAGACCTCTCACAAGCATAGCAGGTCGGCGCTGGGCTCCCGGGGACCCTGAGGACACCGTGCGTGAGCCCAAGGCTTAAGGTGGAAGCTGCGGCCAGGAGGACGTGCAGAGAGAATTATCGTCCCCTTTCAGAAGCCTCAGGCGCTTAGCTGCGCTTTAAAATCCAAAGCGGCACAGGGACGTGCTTTTTCGGAGCTGTTTCCCCCTCCACCTCAGGGAACATCATAACTTTAGGAAACACAGCGTGAGCAACACGTGTCCCCAGAACTTCTGTGCGGGTTTCCACTTCCCCTCTCCGGGGGCTGCTTCCTGAGCAGATCAGGACTGGTGTGCTGCTTGGCCTTCCCCTCTTCCCGATGTGGTTCCTGTGCTGTGTGAGGGGCTGCTTAGGAAGCACAGGAAACAATTACAGGATGATGCCCTGAACTACCAGACAGGCCCCAGACAGGTCCCCAGCACTGAGCAAGGGAGAAGACTTAACCACCCTGACAGTAAAATCTCCAGTCAAATCTCAGTCAATAGCAACTCAAAGGGCTTTTGTGGGAGGCTGAACTTATTTTGGGTGGTTTTTTTTTTTTTTTTTGGTAGTAGCAAAGGAACCTAATAAATATGCATTAGATGCTGAATCGAACGATTTCCCTAGCTTGAAGAGCACACTTGTAACACCTTCTCAGGGAACACTCCCTTGTTGCTCTTTTAGGGAAGAATCAAAGAGAGAAAAACTTGAAATGTTTTAAGTATTTAAACCTGAAAATTAACAGCGCTGTGGCCTGCAATTCGGATGTTGCTGACACGGTTATCTACAGGCAGCTACTCCAGAGATGCACCACAGCCATACACTGGAGCCACTCCTGTGTCATTGCCTGGAGCGTGGACCACCTCCAGCTGCCTGCTGTGGCTGTATACAGATACCTCTCACGAGGTGATGGCATAAAAAGAAATGCTGAGCCTTTAAGAAAACTTTTCAAGAGATCTCTGTGCTGGTTACTCTGGGCCATCTACCTGCCCCCAGGTCCATTCCCTGCCCTGCTCCATGTCCCAGGAGGCTGACCCCCAAGGACAACATGACCCAATTTCTCTTGTTGGCTGACTTTCCAATAGGCTGAGCCAATGGGAGGCAAGAGGTCAGAGGGCAGCAGGGGGAGGAAGACAGGGGTATTGGCTCTGGGCTCCCTCCGTGCCCTTTGTCTCTCTAGGAATACCCCCTACTCTGGCTAGTGGCCTTCGCTCTTACAGGCTCCAGTAGCACTATTTCCCTCCACCCTTCAAGTCTGGGGGTGGTGACAACTTCCTGCTATTGCCAGTGCTGGGGTGAAATCCCCTTTTGGCTGCCTTAGACCTGCCTCCGCCTCTGCAAATAGTCCCTTCATTAATGTTTCTTCACTTGAAGTGACTGAATGGGATTCTGTTTCCTGCCTGGACCCTCCTGATAAGCCCTCCACAGTCGGTTCTCCTCCTTCAGACTGGGAGGTCAATGACCATCTCCAAACCTGTTTAGGGTAGAATTTATGCCAATGAAAAAAGATGAGCCTTGTGGCAAAAGAGTGCTAGGGTCCACCCAGCTGAAATCTCCAGCCAGGATGGCTGTCTTCAGCTTTAGAATGAAGAGACAATCTGGCAGTGATTTTTGTCCCTGGAGCTGATACCCTCTTTCCCACTCCTAAACATCAGGATACGAGACAGAAACCTTTCTGGATACTATTTAGAGTTGGTGGGAGTTTTTCTTCCCATCTGTGAATTTCCTGCAGTGGCTGGTCTTCCTGAGTAGGATCCTCTCCTTAAATCCCCAGCTAACCCGGGCATGATCACGACACGGCAGCATCTTCTCTGGCATCCTCGCCCATCCCATCCAGGCACCTCACTCTCTCTGGGATTTCAGTCCCACCCTGGCCACATGTCCTACCATTATCTCTCAGGAACCCATCGGGGGTCTGGTTTCCATATGTTAATGTATCACCAAGGCACTGGCCTGAATGTGCATGTGTCATTCTTTGTGTGATGGCATCACTGATGCACAACCCACATCTGCTAATTCCCCACCCTTGCACCAGGGGATCTTCTGTGCCACTGTCACTAAGGAGTCAGTCCTCCTACCAGACCCAAGTATCAGCAGAAGAGACTAAAGGTTTTACTTGTGGAATAAGAAAGGCTGGCTAGTCATAAAGGGTTAAGGTGTGATGCCTCCGTTCTCCCCTTAAAGAGGGAATAATGAGAGCTGCAAAAGAATGGGTTACAATACAAGAATGACAACTGGTCCAATTATTATTTGGGAGCAGATATAACAAATGACGCTACTTATTCTGACTTCATTTTATATACAACTCAAAGAAATTTCTCTCTAAGTCTCCCCAACTAATGTTCTGTGTAGTGTCAAAGTGACAACCCAATATAATGTTTTCAAATCCAAGTGGTCTCTTTTCGTCCCTTCATTCTCCCATTCCCATCTCACCCAGCCTCACCCATATCCTCCCTCCTGCTGTGCATTTTCCGAACACTCTCTCCTGGACAGTCTTCCATGGAGTGGACCACTCAATGAGTCATTCTTCAAAGCTAGAGACTCCACATTCCTTGCCAGTCTCAACTTGGAAAAGTAACCACGTGCAGCCAGCTGTGTAAGTACATTTCCGAGGCCTCTATTAGGGTTGTTTAGAGCTACTTAGAATTTAACAAGATTTTCTGCCTCCGAGTTTTTCAAGGCAGCCAAGGTTGGGTGCAGAAAGCCCGTTGGATCTTTCTGGGTCTGGATTCTGTGGGATTTGTTCTGAAGAACAATCCTTATTTACTAAGAAAATGCTGCAGGACAACATCGCTGGAGCTGCCCTAGACCAGGCTCCCAGAGAAAACTTGGGAAGGTTAATTACAACTCAGATGCCCTTGGTGATTTCCACCATACTGCAGCTCCGAGGGCTCAGGAGTGGCCAATGACGTTGGACTCTGCAATCACGGCAACAAGAAGGGTGAAGGGAGCTTTCAAGTGGAATATACAATTTCAGAATTAAGATCTTTCATTATGTAGTCAGTAAGCCAAGCACCTGTCTCCAGGGATGCCATAAAACTAGTGGATTACAGAAATAGGGAGGGACAATTAATCATGGAATGTGTCCAGTATAAGGTGCTGGGCAGAGCAGGTGGGATAATGATTCTTGCCCTACGTCTGATCCTGGGGCCAGCAAGGGACTGCCAGTGAAAGCCTGAGTGGAAAGAGCAGGGCGCATTCTAGCCAGACACTGGCATGTATAGCCACTTCTCCCCACCTCTGATCCTCACCAACAGAAAAACCATGAAGCTGTCCCAGACTCAGGAACCAATATGGCAGCTACTTTGGGTGCCAGCGTACTGTACGGGAAAGAATCAGAGAGCCACAGACCTCCGGACTCCATAACATATTCTGGAGTGGATCAAACAGTGACCACTCCCTTCTGAACACACGTGGGCATTTCTGATTGGGCATCCCATTCCGACCAACTTTGATCACCTTTTGTTACTTCTTATCAATAAACTTTAGGGGGTCTTAATGAAAAACAGGTTTCTTCCTCTCCAAATTACAGTCATTGATCAAAATCTTTGGCCTCTGCTAAAAACATTTAAAGTGAGACTTTTTTTATATGAGTCAATAAAAATGACTTGCATCTGTGATGGATTTTCACCGCAGGATCTCAAAAGGCCTGGCAACCTTGAGCTTTGGTCTGAACCATTTTTCACGCTGAAGGATGAGACTTGTTAGCAGGTCATGAAATCAACTCAACAGAGCATGATAAAAATGGAATAAAAATACCACACAATACATCACACATGGTAAGGAGAAGTACCGTTTTAAGAAAATAATACAGAAAATCTTCTATTGCAGAGGGCCATGTTGAGAGTGGAAAGAACTCTGTAGATGAGCTGCCAACCACGGACCCCTCCCCGCCCATTCATTACCTACGGACTATTGTCCTGGGCACATGGGCACTTTCCTGAACTGACAGTGGGGGCTTTGGTCACCCTATGTAGGGACAGGGCAGTGAAAGGACAGCCCCTGACCAAGAAAGGGGAGCAGCAGTGGACCCATCAATACCATCACACAAACTCAATGCCTTCCTCACTCCGGCTCCCACATCAAGTTCCCTCCATTTTTTCTCCTTTGCTTTCTAGGAAGATCTTGAACAAAAAGTGCATTTCCTGTATTTACTTTCTCCACTGCTCTCTACTTCTCCATCCTCTGCACACTGGCTTCCACTCCCAAAATGCCACCGAAGTTGTTCTGGCTAAGATCACTAACGATCTCCCTCTTGAAAATCAAATGGTTTTCAGACATCATCCTGTATGACTCTCCAAACTCCTCAGTAATATTTTAACAACGGAAATAGCAATGACGGGCAAGGTGCGTTGAGGGCATTTCCTGTTGAGCATTTAGCGTGGCACACCGTACTGAGCATATTATGTGCGTTGTCTCACAGCCAGCTTGCAGGTGGCTACTATGATTTTTCTAATTTAAGGATGAGGCATCTAGGCTTAGAGTGCCTAAGGAAGGTCCACATCTGGAAGTACTGAGACTTGCATTCAGGTCTCTCTGACTCCAGACCCAGGGCTCTTGCCATCTATCCTCCTCAGGCTCTGACATCATAGCTCCCTACCCTGGGCCTTCTGCTCCTCTAGCTTTCCTGTCTTGGCCCTTTCCACAGTCTCCTCTTCCTTTCTCAGCACCTCAAATGACCTCCAAATCTATCTCTGTAACATGGACTTCTCTCCTAAGCTCCAAACACATGACTGCCTATCGGCCTTTCTCGCCGGGATGCCCTGTGGACATCTAAGAATCAAGAGGACCTAAAGTGAGTTACCTTTCCCTGAAAATCTGCTCTGCCTCCCATGGTACCTCTTCCTCTTGTTCTTTCATTCATGCATTCATTCGAATACCTGGGAGTGCCTACAAGGTGCCAAGCGATACTGCAGCAACACTAGGAATACCCAGAACACAACGGACCAAGTCCCACCCTCATTCCAGCGGAGGAGACAGATGATGAACAAATACATACGTAATGTCAGGTGGTGAAACGTGCTGTGAAGAAAACAAAAATGTGGGAAGGGGTTAGAGAATGACAGGGTGTTTAGAGGGGCTGTCTCTCTGCGGAGCAGAGGTGGCACGGATGTGGTGGCTAACCGTGCCTCTGTCTCCCAGTTGTCCAAGACGGGAAGTTTGTGGGTATCCTCAACGCTGCCCTCTGGCTCACCCCACACATTCACTTTCCACCAACTGGTATCTCTTTCACCCATTCCCTCCCCACTGTACTGGCTTGACTCAAGGACTCAACACCTCTCAGTGGAGTCTGCACCTGGTTTTGGTCTTTCATCCCTACGCTGAGCCTCATCTTGCTGCCAAAAAAATCTTTCCAAGACACAAATCTGCTCATGTCCTCCACTTGCTGAAAATCCCTCGCTGGTATCCATTTCCTACAGGCTTGGTTCCTGATCCTAGGAGAGATTTCCAAGTTCCTTGTATTCTGGGGCCATCTTCCCTTTCCCGTCTTGTCTCCTGCCACGCCCCTGGTGAACATGCCATGTTCTTTCCACCTTCCTGCCTTTGCACAAACAGTTTCTCTCACTCAGAACATTTCTCACACTCCCCCCCTCAAATTCCTACACATCCTTCCAGACCACATTCAATCATCCCTTCCATGAAGACTTCCTCAACGCCTCAGCCAGAATCGTTCGCTTTTTCCCATCTTCCAGTTGTTCTACGGCTATGCCTCTGTTGTCATATTTATAATACTCTGCTATAAGGATCTGGGTTTCATTCCTTCAATAAATGTTTTTGCGTGTCCACTGTGTGCCAGGCATCATTCTCAGTGCATGTAGCTATGGCTACAGCTACAAGTAAGGCCAGACAAGATCTCAGCTCTCACATAGGTTATGTTCTATGCCAGTATGTCTCCTCCACTAGGCTGGATCCATGTCTCCATTGCTGTTAACAAACCCCTATTTTGTGTCCAATGTATAGTATCACCTTGGGAGGCCCCAAGGAAAGAGACAAGAATGTGGCAGGCTGAGACCACCTGTGCCAAGGACAGAATCTGATCCATGGTAGGGAGAGAACAGATGTTTCTGGATGAAGAAATTGTGGAAATTATTTTAATTCCCACTCTGTGGACAAGGGAATAAAGAAATAGAGCAATTAATTCACATCCCATGAACAATGAGCTTTTGATGCCCAAATTCAGGAGACTACACTACGCTCTGAAACACAAGAGGCTTCTTTTCACTTCATTAGCAACACTTCCCACTTTAACATTTAATATAAAGTATAGATAAAAGAATAATGCTTGCAAATTCTGCTGTTAGGCAGTAATGTCACCAGAGCTCAACATGCGAAAGTCCATCATTTAGAACCTATCTGTTCACCTCAACTAGAATAAGAGTGGGACCTGGTCTGTGTGTTTAGGCACCTCTAGTGCCTAGAATAGGGCTGGTACCTCATAGGAACTCATACATATTTCAATGAATAAATGAAAGAACAGAGAGGAAGAAGCGTGAGGAAAAGAAGAGCAGATTTCCAGGGAGAGGGATTTACTTCATTTGAATTCAGTCTTCTTGATTCTTGGTGTTTACAGGGCATCTACGTGAGCAAGGCCAATAGACAGCCACATGTTTGGGGTCATCAGATGGTGCCTTCCAAGGAAAGACTGAACAACTCTTTGAGGAGGTCACTTTGAATAAAAACGACCACCCCCCCCAATATATATAAATAAATAAAAACAAAAATATAAATAAAGATATGATAAAACTTTTGCACTCTGCACAAAAGAAATCGCTTTCTACACTGAAGGAAAAAAAGCCATTTGCAGGGGAAAAATAAATTTAAATAAAAATAAACAAATAAAACACAAGAATCTAGAACAGCAAATACAGAATTTAAAACCAGGCAAAGCTGGTATCGCTTAGCAAAGACTGAAATCAAAAAAGATGAATCTCAAAGGTCAGTTCCTTGGATGTATCTTTTAGACTATCATATGGTAAATATATTAAAATTATATAGAACTCAGTAAGATTCTGGATGAACTGTTCCAGGTTTACACACACCCTACTATAGTCAGAAAGAGGATATTACACAGGCAGCAAGTATTTAGAGCCCCCAAATGTTCATGTCCTTTGGTCCAAGAATCCCACACCTAAGAATTTATCCTAGCAAAATAGTTCAACTATATGCACCATAGAAGCATTAAAACATGATGTGAAAGAGAAGAAAATTGGAAAAAACCCTCAAATGTCCAACATCCAGTGAAGAGTTAAACAAATCAGGGCATTTACACACCATGGAATATTATGTAACCACAAAAAATATCAGTTTGATGATTCAGCAAAAACACCGAGAAAATATATGAGACGTTGAAAAGCAGACCATAAAATGATTATGGATACTCTAACTGCAATTCTGTGTAAAATTTATTCAAGGAAGAAAAACAATTAAAAGTAAATGATACAAAGTGGTAATAAATAATATGGCTGCCAGAAAATAAATTTTCCTTGTAGAAGGTCTGTTTTACTAGTAATAATAATTGCAAACACTTATGGGGGGAGCTTTCAATACTAAGTACTTTAAATGCTCATTTTGCTTCCGTAACAAGCCTATGAGGCAGATACTAGTAACACTCTTATTTTACAGATTTAAAAAAAAACCCTAAGGTTTAGACAGACAGAGTCCCTGGCCAAGATCACACAGGGATTAGGTGGTAGATCTGAGGCTGGACTTTGGTCTGGCTCATATCAAAGTCCTTTGGTCCAGCTCATATCAAAGTCCAGGCTTTTAATCACTACATGATACTTCTGTTTAGATTTATTTTTCAATTAAAACACGTATTGTTTAAAAAATAAGGCCAGAGTAAAATCAAATGGCATTTCCTTTCTGTTGAAAGAAGTCCTGAGACCTTAAGTGGGTTGGCTGTAACTCTTAGAAATCAGTGCAGTGGGAGGTGGGAGAGAGGGGAGGCCAGCACAGGAATGGCAAGGGCTTGGGATAGGAGGGAGGGAGGGAATACAGACACCTCCACGGTACACACCTCTTCAAGGGCCCTGCTCACATGATTCTCCTTCTTGGCAGCCTCCTGGAGCTCTATGGCCTGCTGCACATACATTTTCCCAGCTAGGATTTCATTCTCCAGCACTGACAGCTCCTTCAATGAAATGGGCCAATTCAACCGTTCTAATGCCTTGTTTAAAGCTGCCTTGTTTTCTAAGTAACGCATTGGTTTGTTTGCACCTAACCTAAAAAAAGAAGAAGAAAGAGAAACATAAAGTGATCATAGTAGAAAACATATGGAAAGATGTTTTTTCTGTAAACCCTCCCCTGAGAAACATCTGTCAGAGCAGATGTCAGGTGTCAGTTGACAGAATCACAGCCATGCCTTCTGGCCCGTCAGGGCTTTGGTAGTTTATGCAAGTCAGAAACAATCATCTCCGAGTCACGGTAGGCACTTTTCCCCATTACCTAATTTGATGATCTGATTTTACAGAAGTTTGATACACATAAGTTATTTTTTCAACAATGTTTTCAGCGTATTTGGAACCCATTCCTTTCTCCCTAGGTCTAACATTTGGCAGAACCAACAGTGAGTTTCAAAGACATTTCACACAACTATGCCTAGCAGTGACTCTGGAAAACAAAGCAAACACTAAACTCAAATATTTGTCTCAGTGCAGTAATTCTCCTATTAGCTCATTTTAGCTATGTTTATCTTCTCTCCTCTTGTAAGCCTAAATAGGCCTAAACTTTCTGGCTTCACTGTTTTGGTACACAAAGAACAGAAGCCAGACTTTCTATCAGCTGATGAACAAGCTGTGTGATTCCAGGGGAACCCAGTGGGGTGTGGAGGTCCCAAGTCCTGGATTCTGTTTCCAGTCCCAGTACTTCTGAGTCAGATACTCATGGAAGAGGGTACAGAGATTGACTGATTGAGGGACATGGGGGAGGAAAAACATTTCATAACTGTCATTCTCTTATTGTTGAAAATGTCATGGCATTTTTTAAGATGTCGGGTGTTGGAAGAGCACACTGTTAAACCAGTACATTCACAGGACTCAACCCACAAACAAACTTGTCAACAGAAGGCAGCAAAAATTCTTATTAAAAAATCTAAATTGGTGTGATGTCAGCAAAGTGGTGAAATGAGAAACCCCAGGCCCTCATTCCCCCACAAAGATGCTGACTAACCATATAAAGACCAAACTGCCTTTGTGAGAAACCAGTTAAAATGTACCTGCCCTCCAGGAGCACAAAGCCAAGAAGAGTAGGCATTGAAGCGAGTAGGAAAATGTGTTGCATTTTGTCTGGCCAAGCCTCTCCCCTTCCCTGGCACACTGCAGAGCAACTGGGAGAAAACTCCTATTCAACATGTATCCAACATTTTGGTCTTTTCTGGGGCTGCCTGAGAGACTGGCTTCTGTCTCACTTGACTCAGAATGTTGATAAAAATGGCAGTATACTTTGGATGCCAGGTTGGGGCAGCTGCGAACAAACGCAAATTTCATGGGTGGTTACAGCACCAGAGATACTGCTGTACTAAAGACAGACACCAGGGAGAGCAAGAGATTACGGGTTCCTGAGAAAAAAACAGGGGCAAAACCTCTTCAACTGGGAAATGACATGCACAAGCCTAGAGAAGACCTATCCCCAGAAAAGGTGTGAGAGGGTCCCAGAATCTCTAGCCAGAATGATTGGTGAAGGTCTTCCCCTGTAAGAAGCCATCTGTAAAGACTGGGAGAAGTGTTTGTTTTATCAAATGCCCAAATATTGCCTAAAGATACTAAGGCACACAAAGAAACAGAGAAAGATGGCCCAATCCAAGGAACAAAATAATCT
Organism: Neophocaena asiaeorientalis asiaeorientalis; assembly: GCF_003031525.2. NCBI lineage: Eukaryota > Metazoa > Chordata > Mammalia > Artiodactyla > Phocoenidae > Neophocaena > Neophocaena asiaeorientalis. Next base: position 8,581,458 of record NW_020173116.1, on the reverse strand, counting down.
CCAGAAATCTACCCTAAAGAAAGGAGATCTATGAATTACCTGATAAACAATTGAAAATAACTGTCTTAAAAATGCTCAATGAGCTCACAGAGATACAGACAACTAAAAGAAATCAGGAAAATGATGCATGAACAAAATGAGAATATCAACAGATATAGAGACTATAAAAAGAACCAAACAGAAATTCTGGATCTGAAGAATACAATAACTGAGCAAAACGGATGGCTAGTGGGAAGCTGCTGCATTGCACAGGGAGATCTGCTTGGTACTTTGTGATGACCTAATGGGGTTGGATAGGGAGAGTGGGAGGGAGGCTCAAGAGGGGGTATGGGGATATATGTATACATACAGCTGATTCACTTTGCTGTACAGCAGAAACTAACACAACATTGTAAAGCAATTATACTCCAATAAAGATATATATAGAAAAAGAATACAATAACTGAAGAATTCACTAGAGAGCTTCAAAAGCACACTTCATCAATCAGAAGAAATAAATTAGCAAATTATGACTATTTTAAGTCATAAATTGTTACAAGGACAAAGAAGGACATTATATAATGGTAAAAGGGTCTATCCACCAGGAAGATTTGACAATCATAAATATATATGCACCTAATTTCAGAGCTCCCAAATATAGAAGCAAACATTAACAGAATTGAAGGGAGAAATAGGAAGAAACAGTATAAAAGGAGGAGATTTCAATTTCCATTTTCAATAATGGATAGAACCACCAAACAGAAGACCAGTAAAGAAACAGAGGACTTGAAAAACACTATAGATTAATTAGACCTAACAGATATATACAGAACACATCACCAGCCAACAGCAGAATACATATTCTTCTTAAGTGCACATGGAACATTCTCTCCAGGATAAACCACATGTAAGAACACAAGTATTAAAAGTTTTTAAGATTAAATCATATAATCTCCAATAACAATGGAATAAAACTAGAAATCAGTAGCAGAAGGAAAACTGGAAAATACAAAAATATGTGGAAATTGAACAGCTCACTCTTAAACAAGAAGAAATCTTAAGGGAGATTACAAAATATCTTGGGATATTTTAAAATAAAAATACAACATATCAAAATGTCTAAGATATAGCAAAAGCAGTCATAAGAGGGAAATTTATAGTGCTAAATATTTACATTAAAAAAGAGGAAAAATCTCAAATCAACAACCTAACTTTACACCTAAAGGAACTGGGAAAATGGAGAATAAACTAAACCCAAGTTAGCAGAAAGAAGGAAATAAAGATTAGAGCAGAAGTAAGTGAAATGGAGCATAGATAAACAATAGGAAAAAATCTATGAAACTAAGAGTTAGATTCTGGAAAGAACAACAAAACTGACAAATGCTTATTAGCTAGATTAAGAGGAAAAAAGAGAAGATTCAAATAACTAGAATCAGAAAGGAAAGAGCGAACATTACAACTGTTGTCACAGAAATAAAAAGGATCATAAAAGACTACTATGATCCATTATACACCAACAAAATGGATAACCTAGATGAAATGGATCAATTCCTATAAAATTATAACCAACTAAGACTGAATCAGGAAGAAATAAAAAATCTGAACAGACCTATAACTAGTAAGGAGACTGAATCAGTAAGCAAATAATTTCCAACAAGCTTGAGCTCAGCACTATGTAGCTTCCATGGAGAGTGCTACCACACATTCAAAGAAGATTTAACACCAATCCTCCTCAAATACTTCCAAATATTTAAGGGCAGGGAACATTTTGAAACTCATTCTATGATGCCAGCATTACCCTGATACCAAAGCCAGACAAAGATACTACAAGAAAACTACAGCCCAATATTCCTTGTGAACATTGATTCAAAAATCCTCAACACAATACCAGCAAACCAAATTCAACAGCATATTATGAAAGGATTAAACACCATGAAGAGTGAGATTTTATTCCTGGAATGCAACATACAAAAATGAATCCATATAATACATCACAGTAACAGAATGAAGGAAAAAAACCACTTGATCATCTCAACTGATACAGCAAAATCATGACAAACTTCAACACTCTTTCATGATTAAAAAGTCAAACACTCAACAAACTAGGAATAGAAGGAAACTATCTCAATATAATAAAGGCCTCATAACTTACTCAAACCTTGCTTTAGATAGTGAGGAGGGAAGTGATGTCATGAAAGGTGGTGGAGTAGAGAAATCAAGGAATTTGTCTTTTCACCAAAACAACTATTGATAGAATTAGCTATTTTGAAACTCTGGAATCTAGTTGAATACTTACAGTATCCAGGGGAATGCTTGATGAAGAGAGAGGCTGGCATTTAGGGAAATCTCTGTCAGGTCACTGGCTGACCACACAGATGAAACAATACTTCAGTGAACACACATGACAAGGAATATAGTCTTTGCAAAAACAGTGTGGAAAGACACTAAACAGACAAGTGCAGCCTTCATCAGGCAACAACAGAAATTTCTGGGGAGGGTAGAGAATCTAATTTCCAGAGTTACTACGTTACAATGTCCAAAATGTTCTGTTCTCAATAAAAAATTACAAAGAACACAAAGAAACATGGAAGTATATAACCCATTCACATGGAAAAAAAGAAACTGACAGATGAAGTCCAGACACTGGATTTGGTAGAGAAAGACTTTAAAATAACTGTCTTAAATATGCTCAAAGAGGTGAAGGGAATCATGGACAAAGAACTAAATGAAACCCTGAGAATGATATATGAGCAACTAGACAATATCAATAAAGAGAAATTATCAAAATGAACCAAATAGAAATTCTAGAGCTGAAAAGTACTATAGGTGAAATGAAAAATTCATTAGAGGGTTTTAACAGTAGATTTGAGCAGGCAGGAGAAAGAATCAGCAAACTTGCAGATAGATCAAATGAGATTACATAGTGTCTGGAGTAGAAAGAATACAAGAATGAAGAAGAGTCTAAAGGACATATGGGACTCTATCAAGCTTAACAACATATGCATTATGAGAGTGCCAAAAGGAAATGAGAGAGAAAAGGGTGAAAATATTTGGCAAAAATGAAATAATGGCCAAAAACTCTCCAAATTTGATGGAAGACATACATCTACATGATCCAAGAGGCACAATGAATGAAAAGCAGAATACACTCAAAGACACTATACTATAATTAAACTGTTGAAAGACAAAGACAAAGACAGAGAATCTTGAAAGGAACAAAAGTGGCTCATGAACAAGAAATCTTCAATAAGATCAACAGCTGATTTCTTATGAGAAACCATGAAGTCCAGAAGGCAGTGATAGGGTTTGTTTGTTTGTTTATTTATTTAGGCCATGCTGCATGGCATGTGGGATCTTAGTTCCCTGAAGAGGGATCGAACCCAAGCCCCCTGCATTGGAAGTGTGGAGTCTTAACCACTGGACCACCAGAGATGTCCCATTGATATGGTATATTTAGAATGATGAGAGGAAAACACTATCAAGCAAGGATTCTATATCTGGCAAAACTATCCTTCACAAATGAAGGAGAAATTAATACATTTGTTAACACATAACAAAAGCTAAGGGTGTTTGTTGCTAGTAGGGCTTCCCCATACAGGAAATGCTAAAGAGAGCTCTTCAGGATGAAATAAAAGGACACTGGAAGACAAGTTACACTGGCCATATGAAGAAATAAAGATGACTGGCAAAGATGACTACATATGTAAATATAAAAGCTAATATTCTTATATTTTTGGTATGTAACTCCTCTTTTGTTTCCTATATTATTTAAAAGACAAATGCATAAAACAATGATTATAAAGCTATGTTAACGGACACATAATGTAAAAGATGTAATTTGTGACAATAACAATATAAAGAGGGGATGGAGGTGGACAGAGACAGAGATAATGTACACTATCGGAAATAAGTTGATATCAATTCAAACTACTTTGTTATAAATTTAGGATGTTAACTGTAATCTCCATGTAATCAGTAAGAAAATAATGAAAAACTATGCAAAAAAGGAAATGAAGAGGGATCACAATGATACATTAGGAAAAAAATCAAATACAAAAGAAGGCGATATTGGAGGAATTGAGAAACAATTCATTTGAGAAACAAATTGAGAAACAAATTGAGAAACAATTCATTTGAGAAACAATTGAGAAACAAAGACATATACAAAACAAACAGCACAATGACAGAATTAAGTCCTTCATTATCAGTAGTTACTGTAAATGTAAATGGATTAAACTCACCAGTTAAAGGACAGAGATAGGCAGAATGGATTAAAAAAACCATGATCCAACTATATGCTTCTATAAAGAGACCCACTTTAGACTTAAAGACACAAATAGGTTGAACGTGATAAAATGAAAAAAGATATTCCATGCAAATAATAACCAAAAGAGAGTTGGAATGATTATACTAATATCAGATAAAATAGATTTTAAGTCATACACTTTTACAAGAGAAAAAGAAGGACATTATTTATATTAATAAAAATGTCAAATCATCAAGAAGACATAACAACTATAAATACATATGCATCTATCAACAGAGCCCAAAAGTATATGAAGCAAACATTGACAAAATCGAAGGAAGATATAGACAGTTGTACAAAAAGGAGACTTCAATATCCCACTTTCAATAATAGAACAACCAGACAGAAGATCACAAAGAAAACAGAGGACTAGAAAACACTATAAAACAACTAGACTTATATATAGAACACCTCACCCAACAACAGTAAAATAAGTATTCTTAAATGCACATGCAACATTCTCCAGGATAGACCATATGTTAGGTCATAAGGCACTTCTCAAAATATTTTAAAGATCAAATCATATAGAGTACCTTTTCCAGAACAGTGGAATGAAGCTAGAAATAATAACAGAGATAAAACTGGAAAACTGGAAGTATATACGTATAAATATACACCACACTCTTAAACAACCAATGGGTCAAAGAAGAAATCACTATTAGAAATTGGAAATTAGAAAATACGTTGAGATAAATAAAAATGAAAACACAACATATAAAAACACATGGGATGCAGCAAAGTCAATGGTCAGAGGGAAATTTCTGGCTGTAAATGTTTAGTAAAAAGAAAGATCTCAAATCAACAACCTAGGTGTACACCTTAAGGAACAAGAAAAAGAAGAGAAAACTAAACCCAAAGCCAGCAGAAGGAAGGAAATATTAAAGATTAGAGCAGAGATAAACAAAAGAGAGAATAGAAAAATAACAGAATCAACAAAATGAAAAGTTGGTTTTTGACAATATCAACAAAATTGGCAAAGCTTTAGCTAGGCTGACTGAAAGGAGAAAAGACAGAACTACTAAAATCAGAAACAAAAGCAAGGACATTACTATTGATCTTACAAAAATTAAAAGGATTATAGAGAATAATATGAACAACTGTAGGTTTTCAAATTAGATAATCTATACAAACGGACAAATTCCTAGAAACACACAAATTACCAAAACTGACTTCACACAAAATAGACAGTCTCAACAGCCTATAATAAAGACATTGAATCAGTAATCAAAAATCCCCCAACAAAGAAAAGTCCAGGACCAAAAGGCCTCACTGATGAATTCTACCAAACATAAAAAGATCAGTTAACATCAATCCTATTCAATCCCAAAAAAACAAAAGAGAGGAGTCACTTCCAAATACATTATATGAGGACAAGATTCATCTGATACCAATGCCAGACAAAGATGCTAAAGAAAAGAAAACTGCACAATTATTTCTGCTTATGAATATAGAACTAAATAGCCTCACCATATTACTAGCAAAACATTATTATTTATTTATATAAATTTATTTATTTATTTATTGGCTGCATTGGGGCTTCGTTGCTGCACGCAGGCTTTCTTTAGTTGTGGTGAGCGGGGGCTACTCTTGGTTGCGGTGCATGGGCTTCTCATTACAGTGGCTTCTCTTATTGTGGAGCATGGGCTCTAGGTGCGTGGGCTTCAGTAGTTGTGGCATATGGGCTCAGTAGTTGTGGCTCACGGGCTGTAGAGCACAGGCTCAGTAGTTGTAGCGCACAGGCTTAGCTGCTCCGCTAAGGGGATCTTCCTGGACCAGGGCTCAAACCCATGTTCCCTGCATTGGCAGGCGGTTTCTTAACCACTGCGCCACCAGGGAAGCCCGACTTCAGTTTCTAAACACAAGAAAAATAACAAGTGTCGGCAACAATGTGGAGAAACAAGAACCCTCATACATTGCTGTATGTATGAGGTGGGAATGTAAAAAGATGCAGTTGTGGAAAGTAAATGAGAAGTTTGGCAGTTCCTCAAAAAGTTAAACACAGAATTACTCTGTGACCCAGAATATCCACGGCTAGGTATGTACTCAAGAGAAATGAGAACACATGTCCACACAGAAACTTCTACGTATTTTGCAGCATTGTTCATAAAAGCCCCAAAGTAGACACAACCCAAATATTCATCAATGGGAGAATGGATAAACAAACTGTGGTATATACATACAATGGATCATTACTCAGGCATAACAAGGAAGGAAATACTACATATGCTTTCAACTTGGAGGCACCTTGAAAACATTAAAGTTTTACATTAACTAAGTAAAAGAAGCCAGACACAAAAGGTCACATGATATGTGATTCCTTTCATATGATATACCCAGAATATGCAGATTCACAGAGACAGAAAGCAGATTGGTGGTTACCAGAGGGGGAGAGACGAATGGGGAAGGATTACTTAATGGGTACAAGGTGATTTCCGAGATGATAAAAAAGTTTGAAACTAGAGGGAGGTGGTGGTTTGCACAACATTTTGAATAACTTAAATACCACTGAATTGTACATTTAAAAACTGTTAATTGTAGGTTATGTTAATTTCACCAAAATTTAAAAAATTTTTAACAAGTGAGAAGAAACTGGCTTACTTTTTTTTTTCCTCTTGAGATAATGCTTGCCAAACAATTTTATTCAGGCGCCTGTTTAAAAAAAAACCAACAATAGTTATTTAGTAGCAACAGTTCATTTCATGACAAAAAGCTGAACCCGGGCAGGGAGATCCCAAGCCACGCAGCACCACCACCGCTGGACCATGTCATTGCCACTCGTTCAAAGAGACTGGATGTGAGTGTCTCCCACCCTCAGCATCACTGCAGAAGCCTTGGGGCTTTGTGGCAATCATGCTAAATATTAAAGGAGGGCACAGCTCTCAGCTGGATCAGGTAAAACCCGGACTGAGAAAAGGCAGCAAACAAACTGTTCCTCATTATCTCTGCATGAAGATATTTCTAAACACTCACTGCTTTTCTTCATAAGGAAAAATATGTGTGCCCTTAGCCTGCCTTCTGTAGACATTCTTCTGTCTGGATTCTCAGAGCAAAAATAAAAGGTTAATAGGTTTATAAATAAGAGGATTGGGACACACTTTAGAGATCGACCAGCCTGATCTCCTTGTTTTCCAAATGCAGCCGCTAAGAGGGGCAGACAGATGAAGCGCCTTACTTATCCAGCACCGAGAGCTGGTGGGGCTGAGACTAAAGCTCACTGAACGTGTTTGCAGAGAGATGCTGGCAACCCAAGAAGGAAGGAGGAAGTTGGAGCCAGTGCTTTCTATCAGGTAGTTACAGCTCCTTTTCTTGTTACTAATCAGTGGTGCTTTTTCCAGAGCTTCCAGCCCAGTTCTGTAGTGCTACATCATCACCCAAATCAGGCTTACTAGGGCACAGGACACAGAACACTGGCTCCACAGGTTGTGAGCTGGTGTTCCATGAAGCAAAAAAGCTTCAATAAAATGGGGTGGGAGAATACTGCCTCTCCCCAGGAGGCATGCTTCTAATCCTTGGACCCAGCGTCCGTGGCACAGGGCTCTGGGAGCACACTTTGGGTGGTGTTATCCTGCCCTGATCTCCCATCACAGGCCTGGTGAGATCATGGAAACGGGGTCTGGCACGGTGGTGAAAAGCACAGACCCTGGAGCCAGACTGCCTGGGTCCAAAGCTCAGCTAGCTCCTCCTCTTATTAGCTGGGAGACTTTGGGCCAGTAGCCAACTTTTCTGTAGAAAGGGGGTAATCACAGTACCTCTCTCCCACTGCTGCAGTGCAGACTCAATGAGCAAGTTATGTGCACCGCACACAGAACTGTGTCTGACACAGGTAAACGCTCTGTAAGTGACAGGAAGAGTCAGGAAGTGGGAAATAAGCCAGCTCGGCTCCTGTGTCTCTTGATGTTTTTGGTTCTTTGGGGTCTATTGGGAAATGGTTTTCTTTAATGATGTGGTTGATGAAACAATGATCAGGGCTTCTAAGGCTTGTGTGCATTTCTGGGGAAAAAACAAAACAAAACAAAACTGTAAATCCTTTTAAGTCTAAACCTTGAAAGTGCAGGCAGTAGAGTAGGGAGGCTGGGAGTGCGACGAGGGCTTGGGAGCTACGTGGGTCTGGGTTCAAATCTCAGCATCTCCACTTTGCCGCCGTGTGAACCTGTTACATAACTTTTTGAAACACTGTTTTCTTATTGATAAAACAAAGATAACACCACCTGCCCTTGGAGTTGCGAGGATTAAGTGAGCTGAATGTACAAAGTGACCAGGAATAACTAAGGCTCATTCCCTCCAGCTTCTGAAGGAGGGTGAGGCTTAGACACTCAGAAACGGTTGGTGAATGTGGGTCCAATTAGCTAGAACATGTCTCTAATTTTATTTCGGTTCTTCAGAAAATATTTTTCCAAGAGGGTGTTTCCATAACCTCTATTACTCCTCTGCTTTCCGCCTTCACTGAACTATTTCAAAGCACACGGGGCAGAAAAAGCGAGTGGGCGTGAGCTGAGGGCAGCAGAGATGTGTGAATCCCCGCTCCACTGTCCCGGAAGGCAACCGTGGGAAAGTCTCTAAGCGTGCGGGACGAGGGCAGTCCTTGTGGGATGCTGGGATTTGACAAACCGCAGTTTTCCTCTTTCTTTTAGGAAACTGAAATTTGGCTGAGCGTAGCGTTTACCAGCTTTCTCTACCTCTAGTTTGCAAATCCACTTATACCGAGTGGCTCATTTGCAAAGCAACTCGTAACTAATGACACTTCAGAAGTCTAGTCAGCAGCCCAAGCAATTCGATGGTAAGCAGAGGCTACTATGCCTGGTCCCTGAGTCAGAACTGATTCTTCTCCTGTGGACCTGAGGGCTGAAACCTTGACCTCAGATTCACAACACAAGCTGTGGAAAAGTCACCCCAGAATCCAGCCAACCCTGGTAATCGTCACTCAGAGCTTATGCTCAGACACACAAAGCCAAAACTGCTTCTGCAATTCTTAAAATATTGAACCAGAAGGACTCCTACACACGGGCACTAAGTGTGACCAAAACTGCTAGTTTATGTCACTATTTTGGCCAGAGGACTGTGAACTTCCCACTCATCTGGTCATCCCTAACCATACGGACTTAGGGTTATATCTGGCTTACTTGTGGTGGGAAACTCCTTAGAAACGTTGTATTGGGGATGAGATGGGGATAAACTAAGCTTCATTAATTACTTTTCATCTTTTCATATTCCGCATATCTTTAGAAAGACGAAGCAAGATGGAAAAGGGAACTGACATTTATGCCAGCAAAATTCTTCAACACTATTGAATACAAAAGATCAGGAAGCTTTGTTCTGTATAATATTAACATTAATACTATTAAATAACAATATTAAATAAATAATTCATTTAAAATAAACATCAAGTTATTAATACCAAATAATTAATACTAATGCAATCAATAATATCAAACATTAATCATATTAAAATAAATGTTAATGATCATGTTTAAATTAATATCATTTTAATAAACAATATAGTATACTGTTCCTCTAAGGGTACTAAAAGGCTTTTCCGGATTTACTCATTGGAAGAACTGGAACAAGTCACCGCTATGTCTGTATTTTGGTTTTGCCATTAACGAAGGACTCTCTTCTGCCTGGGAAGGTCCCTCTGGAAACTCTCGGGAAAGGGTCAGCTCAGTGGGAAGAGCTGTGTGACCCTCCCATTCCGTGTATTTATGGTTATTTTAGCATCAGCAGATATAGGGAATGAAAGAGGGAAATAATTAACATGAGTTGCTCTTTATATATAATTTACATAACCCTCACAACTGCCCCGTGAGCCAGATCTTGCAAATGAAGCTCACAAGTGTCATATGACCTGTCAAGTAGCTATCTGACCTCAAAGCCCCAGTTCATGGCCTGGCATCAGGCTTTCACAGACCAGGTAATTACAGCACTCAAATATTTGAATGAGTCAAGCAAATTAAATTACAATATGATGATATTATTGTATTTCATTCTGAATAACTGAATTGGATCAATTTTAATAAGTAAACTTGAATTAGATCAAATTCAAATTAAATTCCAACAGTCAAATATATATATATATTATATATATATATATATAGTGACACCTGCTAGGAAGAGGAGAAGACCGGGGGAAAGCAGGCAGCCCAGTGCCCGCCTTCGGGGGCCAACATCCTCACAGGGAAGGGACAGGCCTGTACAGAAGCTGTGAGCGCTCCAAGGGCCACACGCAAGGTGGGTGGTGCAGAGTCGTTGGGGAAAGGCCTCTCTGGGGAGGGCCATTGGCACTGAGGCAAGAAGGGAAGAAAGAGGACAGCTGGTGGAAGGGGGCAGGAAGAGGGGCAGTGGAGCTTCAAGGCAAGGGAAGGACTGCCTGGTGCAGGGGCGGGGAGGCGGAGAAGAGGGCCAGCACCAGTAAGAGGGTAACTACAGAGCAAAGTCTCAGGCCCACAGGGGAGGGCAAGCCTTGGCAGAGTTCAGCCTGCCTTCAAGAGAAACGAAGGGCCCACAAAGACTCAGAGAAGTCCTGAGAAGCCCATGGAGGCAGCTGCAGGAGCTCATGCGACACAGCCTCAGTTCTCAGGCAATGGCAGTGGAGGAGGCTCAAGTGTAAGGAGATTTGGAGAGGACCGTGATGGGCGTGGGGCGGAAAGGCCAGCCTCTGGGCTGGGTCGTGCACTCCAGGCAACAGAAGTCAGGCTTTATACTTTTTTGAACACACACTAGACACCCTGTAAAATGACAACAGATCAGTAAATGCTGGCCTGGGCCCCGTCGTTCACTTTGGCGTACTTTATTACCCTTTTCCCAACCACATGGCAGTAAATGAAAACCCAATTGCACAGCTTCCAGAACCAAGAATAGGCTTGCCTGGAGGAGCTGGGTAGCTCAACGTTTAATCAAGCGTGTGCACCAAGGACTAATTAAGTGCTGAGGGGCAGGGTGCGGAGGTGATTAGAGAGCTGGGAGAGGGTGAGATTCTAGCCCCAGAGCTGTGTTCTCCACCAACACTCTGAGGCAGGCTGCCAGGTCAGGCCGGAAGGAGCCAGGCCCCAGGAAGGGGCTGAGATTCAAGGACCCTGGGTCTCCTTCTCCAGCAAACCCTGGGTTATCTGCGCTTGGGAAAAAAGGCCCCCTCACTCAGTACTAACACAGTGGCTAGTTAAGAGTACAGTTTTCACTGTAGTCAACTTGGTCATCTTCTTGATTTTGATATAAAAATTGTTTAAATCAATTATCTCATGATTGTGGCGTTTCTTTGTTGTGGTGTGGTGTCACTTTACAGAATGTTAGATACTAAAATGGTCCAATTCGCTCTGCTAAAAAGCAAAGGTTTAAAGAGCTCATGGAAACATGAGATTTCTGCAGAGTTTGGAAAGGGAAGATGGCTTCTCGAAAACCCCGTTGGACATAGGCAAAGCACTGGGCTGGCCAAAAAGTTTGCTCGGGTTTTTCTGTAACATGGTATGGAAAAACCCGAACGAACTTTTTGGCCAGCCCAGTACTTAACGCAGTGCTGGCACAGAGGAAGCCCCTTATGTTAGCTGCCGCTGCTGTTAATATTCCTCATGGACCACTGTTAAACAGCTGCGCCAGATGAAAAATTTAAGCTAAAAGAAGGGAAAACAAGCCAAAACAAATTCCACATCCATTAAAGAGTAGCCAGGGGTAATACTCACTTTTCGTAGGACTTAATTGCCTGTTCCACTTTTTGCTTGTAGATATTAAGCTTCACTCCTTGGGGGTTAATTAAAGTCACCTTATTTGTGTCACTGCACGCATGTGCCAGAGGGAACACCTATATGCCAATGCCAAAGGAAAGGGTCACTTGATAGGTTAACACGTGCCTTCAGAAATGGATCTAATGGCTGTACAGTATGTTGTTCTGAATATAAAATCAATACATTATATTTGTAGAGAAATTAGAAAATACAGAAAATAAAAAAATAAGAATCAGAGATATCACTGCTAACCTTTTCCTTCCAATTTTTAAAACTATATATTTAAAAAATACCTCCCCCCAAAAAAAACCTGTTTCAGGAAACCCAAATCAGAATCAAGTGTTATCTTAATAAGCCTCTGTCAAATTGAAGGGCATAGGTGATAAGAAATAGAATATCATTGTTGCTACTTTGTAAATTACTAGCTGGGTTAAACATCTTTCTCACATATTTATTTTATATTTGATTTTCTCTTAAGAATATCTGATTATAGTTAGTATCTTTTGACCATTTTCTGTATCAATTTGTAAGAGATCCTTATACATGTCAAATAAAGAAGGCTTAGTGATCAATGAAACCACTTTCTGTAAGAACAACAGAGTACCAGAACGAGAGGGCATCTTTTTGAGTTCTTTCTGTCTGTGTCTGATGCTTCCTTCTGGGTTTGGGGATGCCTCTGATTCCATGCTATCTTAAGAGCACCTGTAATATTTTACATTTACCTGTCTGCATATTACTTTGTTTCATTCACTGCTGTATTCCTATCACCTAGAACAGTGCCAGGCCCTCAACAAATATCTGTTGATAAATGAATAAATGTATGTTTGCAAAAAGGCTTATTCCATGTCTTATTATTTACATAAAAAGAAAAAGTCTAACAGGAGAAAGGAGAGTACAAGGTCTAACAGTGTTTCGATACTGTGTATGATTCCAACCATGAGGAGCATGTAGGCATTTTAGAAATGTGGGGAATCAAAGCAACTATACACCAATAAAAATTAATTAAAAAAAACCCAATTAATCATAAGATGAAAGAAAGCTTTGGCCTTGACAACAGGGACCTGTGATATTTACTTTCAGAATATTTTCTATCAGTAATTTCAATAAATTGATATGTTAATTTTTAAAAATGTGGGAAGCACTTTTAAGAAGTAAATTTTTACTTCCAATCCAGATGATACAGAGCTCATGTTTTATGTTCCCCTTTGCCTTCAAAATCATACAAAAACTGTATTGTTGTTATTTAAGGGAAAAAATGCATAAAAAGAAAGGAAGGAAAGGAAGAAGGAGAGAAGGGAAAGGAAGAAGGAGAGAAGGAAAAAGAAAGATGCATGGTTGATGTATTTCTAGAGACAAAAAGTTGAATAAGTCAGCAGGGCTGAAGTTGTGTGTTTGTTGACTCTTGTGGGCAAAGATGGCAGGGGCGGTGGGAGCTCAACTCCCAGAAAGCAAGTGGGACTCTGAGTCAGGCTCAGTGCCTGAAGCCAGCACTAGTATGAGTTTCTCTCACCCCTGCAAGAAGGCCCTGCCTGGTGAGAGAGGACACTAGTGCAGTCTAACAACCAAGAACTGAACCAAGCCATCCTCAATCTACAGTATCATCATGGGATAAGAGCTCTAAATACCAATGACTGGGGTACAAGGGGATGGATTTAGGTAACTGCAAAACAGAAGACAGAGAAAAAAAACAGATTTTTAAAAATCTTGTCAAAATGTGCCAACCGGGCTTCCCTGGTGGCGCAGTGGTTGAGAGTCCGCCTGCCGATGCAGGGTACGCGGGTTCGTGCCCTGGTCTGGGAAGATCCCACATGCCGCGGAGCGGCTGGGCCCGTGAGCCATGGCCACTGAGCCTGCGCGTCCGGAGCCTGTGCTCCGCAACGGGAGAGGCCACAGCAGTGAGAGGCCCGTGTACCGCAAAAAAAAAAAAAAAATGTGCCAACATACTAAAATTCCTAAATACACACACAAAAATGCTACAAACAGTAGCTGAGCAAATCAACAATCAGAACATCAATTCACGTGAGTAGAAATTAATTTTACGAGCCACCTAACAATAACTTTATATGAATTATGATTAAAATCAAGTATGATTAGGTTGTTCAAAGATGTAACAGTCATGTAAAAGTGTAAGAACAGAGTGCCATTAAGAACAAATGGATGAGAAAAAGAACAGTATTTTAAATAATAAAGTCATGTAAAAAAATAGATATTGAAATTGCAAACTACATAATTTTGCAATTAACACATCAAGACCAAAAGAGACAAACAAAATAGCCAAAGATTCAGAAGGCTGAAAAGCAAGACACTTAGTTTGGCTGAACAGTCGAACCTTGCTACTTGTCAGACGCAAGAAGTCACCGTGTGGCTTCTAAGCAATCTTCGTCAAAGAGGAGAAGCCAAAACAGTGGGTTACAAGTGGAGGTGACTGGACTTTGAAAACTTAATGAAATTTGCAGAAGTGGAAAAAAAAAACCCAACCAAACAAACCAAAAACACCATCTCTTAAAATTTCACATAAACTTTCAGAGGAAAAATCATCAGTCTCAACAAAATGCAAGACCCTTACATATGTATCTCCCCTGGGAAAAAGACCCCCTAGAAGTCTATAAATAGCTCTGCAAATTGCCACCTTATGGCTCAACTGCAAATCAACCCCACGAAATATCTAGCAGCACTACACCATTCCACCAGGATCCGCTGGGTGCCTGACTGACGGTGCGTAAAGCAAACCCGTTGTTTAATGTTCTACCTCCCTCTTTGGTGGATTTGGATCTCATGCCTTGCATGGCCATCGTGGACTTCAGTGTGGTAGGAGTTCAAATTTGGCTCGTGTGCACCCACTCTCATTCCTTTCTGCATGCAGATTTAGGGAAAGACAAAGTCATACTCCACACCTTCAGTCTGTGGTCTTAGTTTTTACAACATGGTAGTCACGTGGAGGTCCCATGGGCTATTCTCTTTATGATGTCAAGTTTAGTGTGACTATGAGGTCATAAGGGGCATTCTCACAGGGACTTGGGGGATCACAATCATGGCTTCCCAGCTTCTGTAGGGAAGCAGGTGGGGAGGAGAGTGTGATTAATGAGGAAACTGATACTAGTTGAGAGGGAATGAAACCACCTGGTCACACCTCCTGAACATGGTTTACTTGTTACCTCTTTCTTTTTTTCTCTTTTTTTTTTATAAGAAGAGGGAAATGTAGACACAGAGACAGAGAAGTCCAGGCCATGTGATGACAGAGGCAGAGACTGGAGTAATGCAGGTCCAAGCCAAGGGATGCCAAGGATTCCACCACCAGAAGCTAGGAACAGTCAAGGAAGGGCTCTTCCTTAGAGCAGTCAGAGGAAGCATGGCCCTGCCAACACTTAGATTTCAGACTTCCAGCCTCCAGAATGTGAAAGAATAAACAAATTTCTAAGCCACCCAGTTTGTGGCACACTTTGTCACAGCAAACCTAGGAAAGTAATACAGAGATATGAATACATATATATAGCTGTTTATGTTTTCAAAACAAAATAATGGAACAACCAACTAGCTGTTGGCTGATCTAGGAATGACTTCTTGGAATGACTGGGGGGACTTGGCTCTGCTCCACGTGTCTCTAGAAGGCTTGACCAGGCATGTTCCCAGGCACAAATGAGTAAACAGAAATAGCCAAGGAGTCTTAATGCCTGGGCTTGGAACTGGTATACCCTTGCTTCCATTTCATTCTATTGGTCAAAGATACTTGCTACCTCTTATAATGCAAATCAAGCATTAACAACTAATGGGAGACGCTTCTGGACAGTGTTTGAAAATAAAAGGGAGCCTCAAGGTATTACTACTTCAATTCTCTTGAGGTAAACCTAGAAGCCTTACCAAATTGATGCTAATCACACCCTGTGTGAGAAGATTTTAACTGTGAGGGATGGAGGGCAGAAGGAGGAAGGGGGGCAGGGGGGAGGGGGGGAGGGAGAGAGAGATACTGACCATAATTCCTGGAGTTCATGGACAGCCCTAGTTTGGGCTGATTCTATTAGAATTTTTCCCAGTGTTAGACCAGAGATACACCTTAACCACTAATTTTGTCAATAGGTGAGAATAGTTTTATCAATTCTATTCTTAAATGTGAATGGATTAAATGCTCCAACCAAAGGACACAAGCTCGCTGAATGGATACAAAAGCAAGACCCATATATACGTAATCTACAAGAGACCCACTTCAGACCTAGGGACACATACAGACTGAAAGTGAGGGGATGGAAAAAGATATTTACACCTAAAGGAACTAGAGAAAGAAGAACCAACAAAACCCAAAGGTAGTAGAAGGAAAGAAATCATAAAGATCAGAACAGAAATAGATGAAATAGAAACAAAGAAAACAATAGCAAAGATCAATAAAACTAAAATCTGGTTCTTTGAGAAGATAAACAAAATTGATAAACCTTTACCCAGACTCATCAGGAAAAAGAGGGAGAGGACTCAAATCAATAAAAATAGAAATGAAAAAGGAGAAGTTACAATGGACGCCACAGAAATACAAAGCATCATAGGAGACTAGTACAAGCTAATTCTATGCCAATAAAATGGACAACCTGCAAGAAATGGACAAATTCATCCAAGACTGAACCAGGAAGAAATAGAAAATATGAACGACCAATCACAAGTAATGAAATTGAAACTGTGATTAAAAATCTGCAAACAAACACAAGTCCTGGACCAGATGGCTTCACAGGTGAATTCTATCAAACATTTAGAGAAGAACAACCATCCTTCTCAAACTCTTTCAAAAAATTGCAGAGGAAGGAACACTCCCAAATTCATTCTATGAGGCCACCATCACCCTGGTACCAGACAAAGACACTACAAAAAAAGAAAATTACAGACCAATGTAACTGATGAATATAGATGTAAAAATCCTCAACAAAATACTAACAAACAGAATAAACAACACATTAAAAAGATCATACACCATGAACAGGTAGGATTTATCCCAGGGATACAAGGATTCTTCAATGTAAACAAATCAATCAATGTGATACACCATATTAACAAATTAAAGAGTAAAAACCATATGATCATCTCTCCATACACAAAAATAAACTCAAAATGGATTAAAGACCTAAATGTAAGACCAGACACTATAAAACTCTTAGAGGAAAAATAGGAAGAACACTCTTTGACATAAATCACAGCAAGATCTTTTTTGACCCACCTCCTAGAGTAATGGAAATAAAAACAAAAATAAACAAATGGGACCTAATGACACTTAAGAGCTTCTGCACAGCACAGGAAACTATAAACAAGACGAAAAGACAACACTTAGAATGGGAGAAAATATTTGCAAACGAATCAATGGACAAAGGATTAATCTCCAAAATATATAAACAGCTCATGCAGCTCAATATTAAAAAAACAAACAACCCAATCCAAAAATGGGTAGAAGACCTAAATAGCCATTTCTCAAAGAAGACATACAGATGGCCAAGAGGCACGTGAAAAGCTGCTCAACATCACTAATTATTAGAGAAATGCAAATGAAAACTACAATGAGGTAACACCTCACACCGGTTAGAATGGGCATCATCAGAAAATCTACAAACAACAAATGCTGGAGAGGGTGTGGAGAAAAGGGAACCCTCCTGCACTGTTGGTGGGAATGTAAATTGATACAGCCACTATGGAGAACAGTATGGAGGTTCCTTAAAAAACTAAAAATAGAATTACCATATGACCCAGCAACCCCAATACCGGGCATATACCCAGAGAAAACCATAATTCAAAAAGACACATACTCCCTAATGTTCATTGCAGCACTATTTACAATAGCCAGGTCACGGAAGCAACCTAAATGCCTATCGACAGAAGAATGGATAAGGAAGATGTGGTACATATATACAATGGAATATTACTCAGCCATAAAAAGGAACGAAACTGGGCCATTTGTAGGGACGTGGATGGATGAAGTAAGTCAGAAAGAGAAAATGAAGTAAGTCAGAACGAAGTAAGTCAGAAAGAGAAAAACAAATATCATGTATTAATGCATATATGTGGAATCTAGAAAAATGGTACAGATGAACTGGTTTGCAAGGCAGAAATAGAGACACAGATGTAGAGAACAAACGTATGGACACCAAGGGGGGAAAGCGGGGTTGTGGGGGTGGTGGCAGTGGGATGAACTGGGAGATTGGGATTGACATGTATACATTCATATGTGTAAAATAGATACCTAATAAGAACCTGCTGTATAAAAAATAATTAAACAAAAATTTTAAAACATGAAAATAGTGTTTATCTCTTACTCTTTGCCAAGTACTAGGCAATCTATATATTTTCTCATTCAATCCCTCTATAGATGTATACATTGAAATGCAGTTTTGTTATTTGGTTTTCCTCTCCACTGAACTCTAGTTTTTTATTCCTTTAAAAAATATTAGTTTCTAGCACAATGCATGTACAAAGTAACCACTTACTGAATACGTAAAAGACTAAAATTATATAAATTCAAATAATGGTTGAGGCTCCAACATTTTTAGAAGTTTATCTCTATTATAAAATACTGTGTTTGGAGTCTACCAAATTTGAGTTCTCGGTGATTGAGGCACGAGATGAGCGTACCTTTGCTATTTTAAAAGAGGTGTTTGCCAAGAAGGTTAATGATGTAACCAAGATTTTAAGAGATATATTTAGCTTATGCAAGAAAACTATTCTCAAACAATAAAAAATTAAAATTGAATGCCATTTTCACTTAGCAATTGGCAGGTGTTTTTTGTTTGTTTGTTTTAATGTTACTGCTCTAAGTGACAGCAAAGATGTAGGAAAATAGGCACTCTTAAAATTCCAAGTAAACTGCCCAATCATGGGGGGAATAGTTAAATTAATTTTAGTAATTCATGTTATTGAATATTAGCACAACCATTAAAATTCATCCAAAATTGGTCATTACAGGGAAATATGTTCATAAGATATGCTAAATGAAGAAAGGGGGATACAGAACTGTACACACAGTTACTAGCTGTTAAAGTAGTACAGGAAGAATTCTACCTGACAACATTCTGGCTGTGTTTGTAAGCCATCCCACAACATTTTGAAAATGAGAAAATAGTGTAAACTGGTGTTTATATATTCATCACTCAACACTAACTGAATTCACCAACTTCACTGTTTTTCAACTAAATCATTTCTTCCAATAAATATCCCAGAGCCTGCTGTCAGACTGGCCAAGGAGGGGTCTGATTAGATGTGAGTAATGAAAATGCAAAGGCTGTGCAAATCCCACGTGGCTGACCCTGAACACGGTGCAGTGACTTTATAGTTGTGCAAACTGCTGAGTGCTGAAGCTTAAACCTCTGCTTAAACAGAAACATCTCCAGGCTCCACAGAACAAATTGAAGGTGGGGCTACAAAGTGAACTGGGAAAGAGAAGTGTCAATCAGATCATTCATAAACCCATGAAAATATGCTGCTTACTACAGTGTAGGTTATATCTCACAAATTTCAATCTAAATTTTTAGAAAAAAAAATTTAATATAAATTTCAATTAAATTGCTAGTGAGGTCACTAGCACTTTAATTGGTATAGTAAATGAGTATTTGCTGGCATGCAATAATATCTGAAATAGACTGTTGAGTAAAAATCAAGGCACAGAGTATCTTTAGTTCAACTTCATTTTGGTAAAACAAAGAACAAAGGCTATATATGTAGTGAAAAAACTTTGGCCAGATAACCACCAAACAATTCATATGTGAGGAATTATATTCTATTGTTTCTTTTCTACTTATCTGTAGTTTCTAATTTTTCTACACAATGAATACGTATAGCTTTTGTATTAACTGTCCTTCTAGATTTTTTAATTAAAATAAACTTTTCTATCAGTATTGTTTTCATTGCTACTATATTTGAAAGCAACAAGATGCCATGCCCTTAGCAGCATCCCTAACATTCCTCGTCAGCTAAATGATGAGATAAAAAGCCACCTCACTATGTTGGTCTAAACTTTCCATCAGATACTTTGATGAGATCAAATGTTTTTCTCAAAACCTAGTCTGAGGGCTCACCACGTACCAGATTAGGGACCTTGCCATGACCCATCGGGAGTCAGTGACAGAGCTGGGGTGCAGGCCCAGGCTACCTGATCACAAAGCTATATGCTGAACCCAGATTAGGGCAAAGCAGGAAGCCTTGATGCAGTGCTGGTAACACATGTGATGATGATGGTGGTGGTGGGGATGTAGTGGACTTTTCAACGATGCAAACTAATGTTCCCAAATTGTTTCTTTTTTTTCAAAGCCATTGTCAATAAAGAGCTTTAAATTCCAGATTCATCAAATATCTAAAGCGGTTTTACTCTGTATATGACTTGGTGATGAATTAATCTTTTTGAAAGAGCTAAGATTAAATTTATCTGGTCCACTGAAAACTGAAAGTGCCAGTTAGCATCTTGTAATGAAGAGTTGCTAGGGCAACCTCCCTGCTCAACACTTCATTTCCAAGGTGACAGATTTGATGCTGGTCCAAGAAACATGAAAACCAAAATAGCATTGTGTTCCAGAAGAAGAAACAGCCCATACATAAGTCATGAATGAAACAAGTAGCCGGGGATAAAGCCAAATGCTGCTTTACGATTCTACCCAGACAGATGTGGCTGCACACAGAACACAGGAGTAAAAGGCAATTACAACTCTCAGTGAAGTGGGTTAAGATTCATGTCTCCTTTTCAGCTCCAGTCTACTTTTTCAAAAAACTATTAGGTCCAAATCTCTAAAAGCTATATATCTCACTCAGTGGGATTATATTTTTCGATCACTGTTTTCCCATTCTTTCCATCAGAGACAATATTAAATAAAAGATGTTAAGTGGGCTTTGAGGGTGAAATGGGAATTTATTGCAGTATATTTCCTTCATCATCATGATTCTTGCTCTTATGAGCAATAATGGAGGGCGGAGAGCATGTCGTGTGCTACGTACCCACAGGCTTGTGATGAGAATTTACAAAGCCACAGAAGGCACGAGCACAGGTGCCCATGGTGGAATGCACGTGAAAAAATATACAGCCTCTTCCCTTGGCTTTGCTTTCTGGAGTCAGAAGACGGGTTCTCCAGAAAAACAGGACCCTCACTACTCTTCCATTTTTTCCTTCTTGGAAGTCACTCAACATTTTTCTCTCTCTCAGCCCCATGTGGTTTAGTCCTGTCGACTTGACTTTAGATAGAGCCTTGGATCCATCCTCAGCATTGTCACCTGGGTCACAGCCACCTAGACCTTGCCTCCTGACTGCCCCGCTTCGTTCCAGCCTTGAACCTCTACAACCCTTTTCCACATAGTAGCCAAAGACCAAACCTGATCTTCTCTGTCCTCTGCTAAAAACCCTTTGGCTTCCCTCAGGATGACCTTCAGAAAATCCTTAACTCGACCTTCACCAGCTTTCACACCTTCCTCCAGTTGCACTAAACTTTCTTTGGAACGACAAACGTCCTCTGACCCTTAGACTTCCCCCTAGGTCACTCCTCACTCCCCTCCACCTCATCACCCTCGTAACTCATCCTCCCCTAGATCCAAACCTGGACTGATCAGATCTCCCAGGTATGAACTTCCCAGGCCAGGTCCAAAGCGCCCTCTGCCAACTCAAGGTGGTTAGGGGCCTCTCTGGCATCTTCGCTCTGCTCTTCCCACTCATCACATTTAACTAGAACTTCTTATTTTAATTGCTAGTTCCTCCATGAGATTGTAAGTTGTGATTGGGTAGGCTGTAGTCTAGCCCAGTTCAGAGCCTGCATACGGTAGGCAATGTAATATTTATTGAATATTTTTATAATAAAAGCCAACGTTTGGGCTTCCCTGGTGGCGCAGTGGTTCAGAGTCTGCCTGCCGATGCAGGGGACGCGGGTTCGTGCCCCGGTCCGGGAGGATCCCACGTGCCGCGGAGCGGCTGGGTCCGTGAGCCATGGCCACTGGGCCTGCGCGTTAGGAGCCCGTGCTCCGCAGCGGGAGAGGCCACAGCAGTGAGAGGCCTGCGTACTGCAAAAAAAAAAAAAAAAAGCAAAAAAAAGCCAAAGTTTATTCAGTGCTTGCAGCCCATTATATGCATTACTTCTTTTTATACTATATATATTCACTATACTATACACAGTATAACAGTCGCAGAGTAGGTATATTATTATCCCCAGAGTCCAGATACATTGCATACAGCCTGGAGAGCACATTTCAAAGTGCTGCAGTGAGTTACTATGTTTATTTCTTCTAAATATGAGGAGAGGATGAGTTGAATAAGATATCTGCACACTAAGGTCTGCACACTATTTTTTAGGGTTTTCAAAGTATCTCTATACTTGTAGAACTAATGCTTATCAACAAGTATGATATACAGTTCCTCTTAGGAAAATGGCTGTCTTTCTGAATATAAACTAGTGGAAATACAGAATCTATTTGGAGGGTGATTTGGTTTAATCTGTCAAATATTTAAATGTACACATCCTTTGGGTCCAGCAATCCATCTATCACAAAGACAGACTTGTAGAGGTGCCCAGAAGTCTCCGTGCAAGGAAATCCATTACAGGATTGTTTGTAATAGGGGGAGGAAGGACACAATGTATATGTCCATTAACAATGGGGAAGAAATTTGCAACTAACAAAAATGAGATAGACCCATATCTACGCACAGAGAAAAGTCTCTAAGACATATGTTTTTAAAAGATAAAACAGCAAATCCATATGGTATTACCTTATTAAAACTGTTTTGTATATTAAAATTGTTATGTGTATGTGTAAAAACATATGTAATGTATTCGTGTGTGTGTGTGTGTGTGTGTGTGTGTGTGGTGAAAAGGATTAGCAGGATATTCACCAAACTATTCAGTGTTTCCTTCATAAATGAGGTTGGTGGAGAGAGAAACTGACATTTTCCTCTAAAGACTTCTAAATGGTCATTCTATACAAGAATGTACTCATATATTACTCATCAAACAAAAATAAACCAATAAATTAATTAAAAATCAAGTGTCCTTTGCATTTAAACTATTTTATCTCTTGTTTTAGGTCTGTTTTTCTTAACTTTTTTTTTCTCAGCATATCATTAATGTATGTTCAGAGTTGAAAGAACTACAACAAAAACTAAAAATTACATAAACAAACCCCCAGATCTCCAATAATCTCACCCCTCAGATAAACACTAGTAACATTTTGGTAAAAGAGAAAAGGGAGAGACAGAGAGTGCTATGTCTACATCATACACATATGTAACCAAATTCATGTACTATCTATGCGGTTTTGTACCCTGATTTTTTCATTTGGCATTGTATTGAGAACTTCTCCCCATGTCGTTACTTATTCTTCAGAAACATGATATTTAATGAACGTATGACATTCAATCATACGGATGTACTTATTGGATATTTAGGTCGTTTTCAAATTTTCTCATTGTTAGATATAAGGCAGCAATAATTATTCTCTGAATATATTCTTCAGTGTTTCTGATTATTTCCTTCTGTAGATTACGGAATATCTACCTATGGATTTGCTGGAGGAAAAGTTGTAAGCCCTTAACACCTCTGAACATATTGCCAAGGTTATACCAACTTATACTCCCCCCAGCAGGATGTAAAAGTTCTAATTCCATCCTATTTTCACCACGATTGTTTATTAGTATTTTTTAACCTTACACATTTGATGATGGGGGGAAGTTGTCTAATTTTTTTAAATTTGCATTTTTTCAAAAATGCACTTATTTGGTTACCAGCAAGAAATATTTTTCTGTGTGGTTTTTGACTTCTTATTTTTAAACTTTTTCCCCTAGATTTTCCACTGGGATATTTATCATTTTCTTATTCCTTTATGGTATGGGTGCATGTGCATTTTTGTGTGTATACTGAACCCTGATTTGTACACACACACACCATATGCATGTGCTAACTTACATGGATACACACATGCAAACACGTATTTAACATATTACTCCTGTAACTCTTTGTTGTATACGTTAGAAATATTTTTCTGAGATTTGCCTTCATTTTAGTTATATGTTTTTAATGCAAAATAACATTTTAAGGTATTCAATCTATAAATCTTCCCTTTGATTTTATGTGCTTGCTTTCCTACCTTCTCATATTTGTTTTTTGAGTATTTACTTTTCAATGTATCTCAGGTTGTTGGGAGGCTTAGAAGGAGACATAAGTACCAGAAAATTCTATTTCCAGGGATAGTTCACCAAGTATATTTTCTTTCAAACAGAACTCAAGAATAGTAATAAAATAAGTGCACAGAATATGAGAAGCTGTCACCAAACTTCCTAGAAGGAATAAATCAGCATTCAGTTTCTCTCTCTTGCTTTTGGAAGAAGTCAGATTCAAACGATAAGCTGGTATCTGAGTAATCAGGTTAGAGTTCACTGAAGGTAGAAGTAGAATCCTCCAATCACAAGGTCACAGCCAGGGATAGGACCGCTCACCCTGAGGCAAAGTCATCAGGAACCCAGCCTAAGGGGTCATATACCCAACCTCCAGAGCAAGAACTGCTGGTCATGTCAAATCAGGATGCATATCCAACTCCATGGGTATAATCTCTTAAATGTGACTAACAGAAAAAGTCCACAAATTCACCTGCTTCTTCCAAATACATCAAATTTCAGCTACTGCGAGACCAGTTAGATAAAGCCTTTTTTTTTTTTTTAATTTTCCTGCCTTTGCTTTTTCTCAACTTTTTACTATGGAAGCTTCCAAATACGTAAAAAAGCAGAGAGAATAGTAGAATGACCCTCCCCCAACTCAATATTCTTATTATCCAAATTTAACAATTATCAGCTCATGGCCAATCCTGCTTTATCTCCTCCCTTCCCCCAACTACTCCCAACATCCAGATTATTTGGAAGCAAATCCCAAATTTCCTATATACCCTCTGCAAAATTTCAGCATGAGATAAGGTCTTTTAAGGATATTATTTCAACTTACTGACTGTAAAGCTTGATACATTCCTATTTAAATCATGAGTTGCTGCTGTATTTGCCGGGAAGCACCAGGGTTCAATCTTCCTATTCTTACTTTTCTTGTGTTCCTCATCTCTGTGCAATCTGGCTGCTCCACTGGATCCGTTCTTGCGTAGGGCAAGGACCTTCCAGTTGCCCAATTCAAGGCAAACTTTACAGTGCTTGGCTTTCCTCCACAGTTAACCCCAACTTGCGCCCTCCTACTGGAAGCTCTTTTTCTCCTGCCAGGACGTGACTCTCACTTTCTCATGGCTCTTGTGCTCTGGCTCACTCCCGATCCTCTCTCTCAATCCCTCTCTTTTTCTGCATCTCTGTCTCTGTGTCTCTCTCCCTCCCTCTTTCTGACGTTTTCCTTTGGAGACTTTTAGGACGGAAAAGATGCCACTGTATTTAGGAAGAGAAGGTAAGCAAAGGATGGACAAAATCTCTCACAAGCGCTCCCTGTCCTTTGATACAGACTGATATTCACTCGTGACTCATGACTCTGACCTAGAGGATTTTCAGACATTTCTGCAGCTCCACAATGCCACCCATCAGCAACGAGCCATGAACTGCCAACCCAACAAAGAAGAAATTGTTCTTCTCATCTTAGAAGCAAAAATGCTTAAGAGCTTCTCTCTCTCCTTTTTACTGCCTTTGCAAATAATTTTTTCCCAATCGCTGAAATACATTTCTGTGACAACTGTACAAGACGTCAAGTGGACTACTCTTTATTTAGGCAGGAAATGAAAACTACATCAAGCAGGGACACATAGAAGATCAGTTTTACCTCATCAAAGACCTTGGAAACGACATGCTTGTCCAGAATGGGGACGTAGGTGGGACTGTGAGGGATGGCGGTCATGGACAAAGCATCCATGATGGTGAGCTTCTTGGCCACCAAGCCATGGATCTTGAGCCAGTTTGCTGAAGACATTCCTGCAGAACTAAGAATACGAGACTGTGATGTTTTAAAACTTGTATCAAACAAAACACAACAAAACTGTCCCAGTAAAATTACTCACTCTTGGTCATAAACTTGGGTTCCTTCTCGAGTCAATCTTTCTAATGACTTGTCATCTGGAAACTCATTTGTCAGCAGGATGCCCACTTCTGTGGAAAGGGAAATGGCAGCTGTATAATTTCCTCATATATGGGGTTTATATCAAAAATGCAAAAGGATCACACTTATCTCTGAGTTCAGTTGTGACTGAGGGCTAATAAATGGACTATTTTTCCCAGAACTGATCTGTCAGAGGGGGTTCTAGGCAAGATTCATTTGCAATGGACGCTAAAGACCAATGCAAGAGTAAATAGGGTACTCTCACTGCTTTGCTAATCTATCTCACCCCATACCCATTGAGATCTCTCTCCATAAAAGGATGAGACAAATTCATTCTCCAGAAAACATATTTTTAAAATGTCAAGTAAGAACACCATGAACCAATAATTGTTCAATGTGGCCCTCATTAGACTTCCTCCAAATTACACGGGAGAGCCTTGTTCAACATTTCAGGTTTCGATAGTTTATTCTGTAATTCCTCAGCTCTGTGCAGAAACCCAAAATCCCTACTAGGTCCTGTTTAGTTATAAATTCACATTTTCAAATTATTATTTGGAGGGTTTTTTTTGTTGTTGTTGTTGCTGTTTTGTTGCGGTACGCGGCCTCTCCCATTGCGGAGCACAGGCTCCGGATGCGCAGGCTCAGCGGCCATAGCTCACGGGCCCAGCCGCTCCACGGCATGTGGGATCTTCCCAGACTGGGGCACGAACCCACGTCCCCTGCATCGGCAGGCGGACTCTCAACCACTGTGCCACCAGGGAAGCCCCTTATTTGGAGTTTTTAATGTATATCCTTATAGAATCTTGGATTCATAAATGAAAAGGGATATGAGCTAGTTGTATCAGCAGCATATAGAAGGAAGGGGTGTTTGGGAGTGAGCTAGTCAAATGCCTAAGAAATCATATCCTGATCATCATGGGATAAGCCCCGTAAAGGACTGTGCACGTAGCAGATTTAGGAGACAGGGCAGCTTAACTGAAACGGAGGAAAAGGCATCACATGGATCAATACTGAAGAACACAAGGTTTGATTAAGCTATGGCTCAGTAACAACAGGTGTAAACTTGTCCCTCAGGTGCTTCCTACTACCTAGGGGCTTGTGTGGATGTGTGTGTTTAGCTGGGGATTTATTATTTATCAACTCTTTGAAAGATAGGGAAAAGTGCTACAGGAATTAAACTTTTAGGAAATTTATTCTTAAAATTTACTGTTTTAAGAATAATGATATTATCAGTAGTCATAACAATTGAGTGGAAAAGTCTCGTTTTCCTCACATTTAGCTCCCAAAAGGCTGACAATATGGATCAGAGAGGGGCTTGTCGGATGGCGCCACCTGTGACTGAGGGGAAGAAAATAAACCAACTATGAAGTATTAGGTTTTCAAGTTCAAACCACGCAGTGACAGCAAGCATCACCACTAGTGCCGCGGTTATACGAGCCACGGGTATATTAAACACCCAGGCACCATATATGCAAGTCTGACCCTAAGAAAATCCAGTTCACTAAAGCAAGACGACCTGATTTACAAGGGAGTCCTTTGAAGAGGAAGCTCTCTGGACTCACTTAAAAATGATTTGTTTTCCCCAAAAGTACCTCTACCCAGCTCTTTCAGGAGCAGACACACTGGGGAGAGGAGACCCTGGGCTTCCTGACAAAGAGACCCTTGCTGGCTTGCCTCTGTCACTTGGAGTGTTCCAGCTGCTGGAATTGGAAAGGCCATCCTTCCTCTCACTGCAAGCTGAGCTCCTGAGGGTGGACAGCTGGCTCCTGAGTAGGCTGGTTTTGGTTGGTTCTGTGGGTACCACAGGGAGAAGGGTTAAAGGAATGTGGGTTGGAAGGAGGTATTTTATGAGATGCAACTACATTCTTGGATCCTTTAAAAAGAAAGCAGGTTCAGTCTCCCAACCCTCAGGGGGACAGTACTGCCACCAAGTAAATGCTGCGGTAATGGCTTGTTCCACTGATCTGGGTTCAAACTCTGCCCCTCTTGGAGAGAAATCTGTTTCCGAGCTCATTCAGGTTGTTGGCAGAACTTATTTCCTTGCAGTTGCAGGACTGAGGTCCCATATTCTTGCTGGCTGTCAGCTGGGGGCCTGTCTCAGCTCCTTAAGCACCCCCATTCCTACTCATGGGCCCCCTCTATCTTCAAGCCAACAATGGCACACCGATGCCCCTCATGCCCCAAATCTCTCTGACTTCCTCTTCTGCCACCAGCTGGTAAAAGACCCTGCTTTCAGGGGCTCACGTGAGGACACTGGGCTCTCCTAGAGAACCTGGCCGAGGTCACATAACACTCTTATCACTCCCAGAATCATGGGAGTGATGCCCCATCACATTCACAGCTTGCAGGGTTTAGAGCGGGACATCTCTGTCGTTCATTTTATAAACTCTGCTGACCACAGTTGCTGTCTAAGCCTTTATTTACATTATTTTCTACCCTCTGTTGGGTCCTTTCAACTAGCAAGTAGACACTTATCAAATTCTGACATTGAATCTGTGTGCTTTAGAGGATAATAAGTTTGTACCAAGACATGTTGATTACTTTTCCCATGTGGTCACAGAAACCAGACTAATTGTAAATGTGTTCTGTACTTCACGACCTGGATGCCTTCTGTAGTACCAAGGCATTATGTAGTATTCATAAATGAAATGCATCCTATTTTCGACAAGATGTGACTTACCCTCTCTTACAAGAAATTAGACAATTAGAGTGAAAATTAGCTAATAATCTGCACTGTCTATCTTTTTTTTTTTTTGCGGTACGCGGGCCTCTCACTGTTGTGGCCTCTCCCGCTGCGGAGCACGGTCTCTGGACGTGCAGGCTCAGCGGCCAAGGCTCACAGGCCCAGCCGCTCCGCGGCATGTGGTATCTTCCCGGACCAGGGCACGAATCCATGTCTCCTGCATCGGCAGGGGGACTCTCAACCACTGCGCCACCAGGGAAGCCCTGCCTTGTCTATCTTTTGCACAGGAAGATAACACAAGGGTCTCCGTGCATGGAGTTAGGAGTGTGCTATGTGTTACTTGTTTTCCTAGGCAACAAACAGGGTGATTCCTGTTTTGGTTGCCTCTGTAACAAGGAATTAAGAAGGATAAATTTTCTCAGGAGCTATGTTTGTAAGCAAAAGAGATGAATGATCCACATACGAGAGTTGAACTCCTGCCCCTGACTACACCGGCAGGCCACCTTGATCAAACTCGCTGGGCAAAAACAAGAGGTGTGTCCACATGAAAATGAAATTTAGCTCCCGAAGTCCCCAAACATAACAACTGTACTATTCCCAAACTCTGAAAATAAGGAGTAAAAGTGTATCGATCTGGCAGTGGATTCAAGCATTTAACTACTCCCCCAGCTCTGTTCAGTCAGTCACCACATTTCATCACTCTTCTAAATTAAAAATTGAAACAGAATAAAAACTCAGCACAGGGATGCCTACCAACAGCAACAATCCCAAATCTAAGTGACATGGTACAAATGACCAAAGGCCATTAAAATGTTCAGGATGAGTGGCAAGTAGCATTTCCAGCAAAAGTCACGTTTACTGGAACGGGCAGGCAGGACTGGCAAAAGGGATGCTGCCGCACAAGTGGCCCAGTATGGGAATCCTCTTTGCCCCCATGGGCTTAAGACAGAGACGCCAGGGCAAATGGACAGATCATGCAAGAGGGACCAAGCTTCAGCCAATGCCTCTTGGTCCCTACAGGGTTGAGGCTCTCTTCTCCTGCCCAGAGACATGGGGACACGCAAGAGACAGTGTGTGTGTGGCAGGGGAAGCCACCACAACCTTCCTCCACTGAGAGGCATCTAGCATCCTGGCCTGGGATACTCCTCTGCTCCCTCAGGCAGCACCAGGAGGAGCCCCAGTGACACCAGGAAACCAAGCACCGAAATAACACCACAAAGCCTGTGAAAATGAAATTACCACTGGAACCACAACCCACAAGAGCAGGCCATGACCTATGGGCTAACTTTAAACAGGACAACTGCTTCCTAAAATAAAAGATTTACACAGCATCCAGGGTCCCTAACATAATAGACAAAACATTCAGGATACTGTAAAAAAAAATCACCCATCATTTCAGGAATAAAGAAAATCACACCTTGATGGAGAAAAAACAATCAAATGATGCCAATACCATGATGAGTCAGAAGCTGGAACTACCTGACAAGGATCTCAAAGCGTGTCAGAAACATGCTTCAGCAATTAATTACAATTTCTCTTGAAACAAATAGAAAATCTCAGCTAAGAAACTGAAGTTATAAAAGTTTCCAAGTGGAAATTGTAGGACTGAAAAATAAAATATGAGAAAAAAAATTTTTGGACGAGCTCAATAGTAGAGTGAAAATGGCAGAGGGCAGTATCAGAGAACTCTGGGGACATAAAAATAGAATTCAGCCAATTTTAACAACAGAGAGAAAATACAATAAGAAAAGATAAACGGAGCCTCAAGGACCTGTAGGATCATAGCAAAATACCCAACATTCGTATTATCAGAGTCCCAGGACAGGGAGGAAAAAAGTGGGACTGAGAGACCATTTGAAGAAGTAATAGATGAAAACGTCCCCAATTTGGTGAAAGATACAACATACAAATCAAGAAGCTGTGCAAACCCCCAACAGAGTAAACCCAAGGAAATCCATGCCAAGATGCGTTATAGTTAAACACTGAAAATTCGAGACAAAGAAAAAATTTTTAAAGCAAGCCAGAGAGAAAGGACCCAGCACCTAGAGGGAAGCACCAGTTTGAACAACAGCAAATTTCACATTTAAAAAGTAGGAGACCCGAGGAAGAGGCACTATACTTTTCAACTACAGACAGGAAAGAACAATCAACTGCAAATTCTGAATACGGCAAAAATGTCCTTCAGGAACGAAGAGAAAATAAAAACATTCCTAGACAAGGAAAAATAAAAAATAATTGTGGCTAGCAGACCTACCTTTAAAGACTGAACACAGGAAGTTCCTCAAACAGACAGGAAATGATAAAAGAAGGAACTTTGGAGAATCAGGAAGGAAGAAAGGACAAAAGAGAGCAAAAATATGGTAAATACAATAGATTATCCTTTCCTCTTGAGATTTAGAAATCATATTTGATGATTTAAATAGAAATTGTAGCATCACCTGATATTCAAGACAATGATATTTAAAACTGGGGAAGGCAAAGAAACCTAAACTGAAGTAAGATGTCCACACTCACAAAAAGTGGTAAAATGTTGATAGCAGAAGAGTGTTGTAAGTCATGTGTATATGCTGTTATACCCAGAGAAACCATACAAAGAGTTACACTCAAAAGCACTGCAAATAAACACTAAGGCCAAGTGGAAGATATTCCAGACATACAAGGCTGCTTCAACATTTGAAGTATCATATCAATAGACTAAAGAAGAAAAACCATATATCATTTGACACAGAAAGAGCATTTGACAAAATCCAGTACCAGTTCATGATAAAAACTCTCAGAAAACTGGGAATGAGGGGAACTTCCTCAACTTGATAAAGAATATCTGCAATAAACCTACAGCTAAAATCATATTTACTGGTGAAATATTGAATATCTTTCCCCCTTAAAACCAGGATAAAGGCAAGGATGCCCACTCTCATCACCCTTATTAAACATAGTGCTGGAAGTTCTAGCTTCTGCCAGCAAGGCAGGAAAAAGAGATAAAGCCAGAAAGACTGGAAAAGAAGATAAAACTGTCCAAATTTGCAGATAACATATTGTATATGTGAAAACAGTAAGGAATTCACACACACACACCAAAATTTAAAAAAAAACACCCACAAAACCCAAAAAACTCCTAGCACCATTAAGTGAGTTCTATAAGGTTGTTCATTATGGGATCAACACACAAAATCAACCACATGTTGATACACTAACAATGAACATACAGCAACCTATATTAAAAAACCAATACCATTTGTAATTGTTCCAGATACTCAAATGAAATAATTAGGTATATACTTAACAAAATATGTACAGGATGTGTAAACTGAAAATTACAAAATGCTGCTTGTAAGACATCAAAGAAGGTTTAAATACATGGTCATGGTCAGGGGTCATGTTCATGGGTCATGCCACATTCAGAGGCTGGATGAATCAACATTGTGGAGATGTCAGTTGTTCCCAAATTGATCTACAGGTTTAATGCAATTCCTATCAAAATCTGAGAGTTTTTTTAGTAAACAGAGACAGACAGATTCTAAAAATTAAGCAGAAATTTCAGGCCCTAGAATAGCTAAAATAATTTTGCAGAAGAAAAATAAAGTTGTTAGAATCACTGTATCTGATATTAAAGCTTACCTTGTAGCTACATTAATGAAGACACTGATCAGTGATCTACGTGGAGAGATGTACACATAGATCACTGAAACAGAACATACAGTCTAGATTTAACCCACGCAGATATGCCCAGATGATCTTTGGCAAAGGTGCAAAATTAATTCAATGGAGTAAATATAGCCTTTTCAACAAATGCTGCCAAAGCAACATCTATAGGCCAAACAACAAACAAACAAACATAAAAAACCTTGATCTAAAACTCACACCTTATACAAAAATTAACTCAAGTGAATCATGGACTTAAATGTAAAATATAAACCTACAAAATCTGTAGGAAAAAACATAAAAGCTAATCTTCAGGAATTAGGGTTAGGGAAAGAGTTCTTAGATTTGACACCAAAACCATGATCCATAAAGGAAAGACTGATAAATTGGATCTTATCAAAATTAAAAGCTTTTGCTTGGCCAAAGACCCTAATTAGAGGACAAAAAGACAAGCTACAGACTGGGAGAAAACATTTGCAAACGACATATCTGATAAAGACCTAGTATCTAGAATACATGAAGAACTCTCAAAATTCACCAATAAAAAACAAATCGATCCACACAGAAAATGGGCAAAGCACATGGGCACAGACATTTCACTGAAAAGGATATATGGAAGAGGCTATCTATTTCACTGAAGAGGATATATTGTGAATGAGCACATAAAAAGATGTTCAATATCACTAGCCATTAGGGAAATGCAAGTAAAAACCACCGTGAGATGTTACACACCTATCAGAACAGTTAAAATAGAAAATAGCGACAATCAGTACCAAGTTCTGGCGAGAATGTGGAGAAACGGAATCACTCATTCTTTGCTGTGATCGTATAAAATGGCACAGCCACTCCCGCAAATAGTCTGGCAGTTTCTTATAAAACTAAACATTCGATACTATATGACTCAGCAATGGCACCCTTGGGCTTTATCTTAAAGAAATGAAAAATTATGTTCACATAAAACCTGTACAAAAATGTTTATAACTGCTGTATTCCTGATAGCCCCAAACTGGAAACAACCCAGATGTCCTTCAACAGATGAATGGTTAAACCAACTCTGGTACATCCATATCACAGGCTACTACTCTGTAATGAAAAGGATTGAACTGTTGCTACCTGCCAAAAATCTGGATGAATCTCAAGGAAAATATGTTGAGTGAAAAAAGCCCAAACCCAGAAGTTATGTGCTGTATAATTCCATTTTATATAACATTTTTGAAATGACAACATTTTAGAAATGGAGAACTCAGTGGTTCCCAAGAATTGGAAAAGAGTGTCGGAGGGAGATGGCTGTGGTTATAAAAGAGCAATGCCAGGGATTCTTGTGGTGATGGAGATGTTCCATAGCTTGACTGTGATGGTGGAAATATGAAACCACGTATGATAAAATCCTATAGAAGTACACACACACACACATAAGTGAACACATGTAAAACTGGTGCAATTTGAGTAAGATCATGGATTGTATCAATGTCGATCTCCTGGTTGCAAAATTGTACTATTTTTTCAAGATGTTACCATTGGGGGAAGCTGGGTGAAGAGCAGATATACGGGAGTTCTCTGTATTATTTCTCATAACTGCATGTGAATGTATAATCACTTCTATAAAAATTTCAATTTAAAAAACACAGGTTTAGGCTTCTTTTAAAATATTATGGGGCTTTAGTTTTATTCTACCTTCTTGCATTAAAGGAAAACTGGTAATGAGAGTCAAACCATTTTGTTCACTGATACCTGCGTGGAGGACTTTCTTTTTCTGAATCTTTTGACTTGACAGGTCCTCTGGTACTTTCGACATTCGTGTTGATTCGACATCAGCGTGAGATTTTGCACATTTTTCTGGGGTTGAAACAATGGAACAGATTTCTTTTTGATGCCTGTTTTAGATAAAAAGTAGACAAAGAAGATGAAAGAAAAAAAAAAGGAGGGGGAAACAAAATTTCCATCAAGAAGGCAGAGTTAGATCAATACAATCGTGTTGAATGCTGCGAGCTTAAGAAGTGAGCCGCTCCCCTTATGTTTGGTTAAAATAAGAATAGTCATTTATCTCTGCCCCCGCAGAAGAGTGGACAGGAGCCCAGCCCTGGCTCACACCACAGCTCTGTTCCTTCCCAGCTATGTGACTAAGTGCAGTCGCTCAATCCCCTAAATTTCGTCACCTCCCTCACCCACAAACTGAAGGGAACATCAGCTGGGCCCTAACAGCATGGAGCTGATGAGAGGATTAACTCCAGAAAGAGTCTGTTGTAACGCAGAAAGCATTATAGAAACCCTTTTCTCTAACTAAAGGGTTGAACAGCTAGCTCTTATAAAAGCCAGAGAAGGGAAACCCCTGCCTTGAACCCTCTGCCAGCACCAGATCATGGCAAACCATTCTGTTGAAGATCTCGGGCCAGGAGGGATCCCCAAAAATTCCTAAATATTTTCCCAGACACACCTTCTCTGACACTCTGAACACAGCAACCACAGAAAGGAGTTTCCAGAACAACCTCCTGCTCCAACACTGTAAAGCACGCCCTCCTTCCTTCACCTCCCGCTCCAAGCCCATCTCCACGGAGCACCCGCCCGGTGTCCCATGATGCCCCACCACACTGCATCCTGTGACAAGGGCCCAGGCTTACATTCATCTGTGCACCCCAGTTCACCTGGCGTATGATTTGTACTCAGTAAATGTTTGAAAAAAGAAAGAAGGGAGATGAGATTTGGAGGCTGTAACATTTATTCCACCTGGTAAAAAACTCAATCTGTTTTCAACTACAGCTAGGTAGGTGAATTAACTTTTCCTAATGATATGTTATAAGGAAGTACAGAAGCATAATATCTATAGAACGAGGCACTGCATTTTACTCTTTTCTTTATATTAATTCAGAGCTCTTATTATGTGCCAGGCATGCCCTCATTTAATCCACCCAACAACCCTATGATGACCATTATTCCCCTCTTATAGATGAGGAAATTGAGGCTCAGTGAGGTTAAGTAGCTTGCCCAAAGTTACTAACATGTAATGGTGGGAAGCCTGGATTAAAACACTCCTCTGCATGACTCTAGAACCTGCTCCTTAGAGCCCCTAAAATATATATACATATAAAAAACCAAGAATACATCTACTAGTCAATCAATAGCAGCTACAGTCAACTGACCAAACCAACTTCCAAGCAATAGCTGGTCATGTCATCCTGACATTCTTTAGTTTGATTAAGCAAGGGGAAGAAGACAGGTAAGGTACTAGCTGAAAAGTATAGAGAAGATAATTGACACTGATGTGCTGCTCATTTATTTCTTAGTTTATTTGCTTAAATTCTCCAGATTTAGGAGATGTATCTAAGCTTTCCCAAACAAATTAAAAAAAAAAATAATGCTGTAAAATCTCATTATAAGAGATGCCTGGGGGCTTCCCTGGTGGTGCAGTGGTTGAGAGTCCACCTACCGCGGCTGGGCCCATGAGCCATGGCCACTGAGCCTGCGCGTCCGGAGCCTGTGCTCCGCAACGGGAGAGGCCACAACAGTGAGAGGCCCACTTACTGCAAAAAAAAAAAAAAAAAGAGATGCCTGGCATAACATTTATCTTTTTACTGATTCCATGATCATGTCCTGCCCCCAGCCCATATTAAATGCTTAGTTTGCTAAGAGGAAGACAATAAATTTCGAAGAAGGAGAAATCCTGATTAATATGTATTTTCAACTTCTTTCCATTTTGCTATCACTCTTTTAAATAAAAAGACATCTTCCTGATGGGGTATTTATATGAAGCTGTGACACTTGAATATGTGTACAATGTGAAATCATTTAAATAAGATTTGACATATTTTCTGAGTGTTTGTTAGGGTGGTTTTGATCTTTATTTAAGAACTACTAGTTAGAAACATATTAGAGGGAATTCCCTGGCGATCCAGTGGTTAGGACTCTGCGCCCTCACTGCCGAGGGCCCAGGTTCAATCCCTGGTTGGGGAACTAAGATCCCACAAGCCATGTGGCATGGCCAAAAAAAACCCCAAACCAACCAACCAACCAAACACAAAAACCCCCCAAATAAACACATTAGAATATAGGATGGGAAAAGACCTGAGGAATCATCTATCCCAAATTCTACCACCACACCCATCATTTTAAAGGTGAGGAAACTGAGACCCATGGCAATGGACAATATGGAGATCTACCAAGGTCACACAGAGTGAAGTCTGGACCTTGGCCTCCTGACCCTGAGTCAGATCTCCTTCATGACACAGCACTCCTGCTCTGCTCCATCACTGCTTCGGTTGGTGGGGGGTATTGTCCTCACTGGGTGGAAATGAGACATCCTTAGGGCTCATGCAAGGGTTTCAGAATCTACATATAAGGATGACCATGTGGCCTCTCTAAGCCAATCATTATTATTTTTTTAATATGTTTAAAAATTTTTTAAGTTATTTATTTTTGGCTGTGTTGGGTCTTCGTTGCTGTGCGTGGGCTTTCTCTAGTTGTGGTGAGCTGGGGCTACTCTTCGTTGCGGTGCGCAGGCTTCTCATTGCGCTGGCTTCTCTTGTTGAAGGAGCACGGGCGCTAGGTGCGTGGGCTTCAGTAGTTGTGGCACACGGGCTTAGTTACTCCGTGGCATGTGGGATCTTCTCAGACCAGGGCTCGAACCCGTGTCTCCTGCATTGGCAGGTGGATTCTTAACCACTGTGCCACCAGGAAAGTCCGCCAATCATTATTAATTTACTAGATTATGAGTTCCCTTTGCTTAAACAAAAATCCTAACATAATCATACTATGTGATTCTTTAAAAGAAATCTCACAAAGTATTGCAGAAAGAAGTGGCAAAGAGATCCAGCAGAGCATCCTAGGGGACCCCCTGTGATGGGGAAGTGGGAGCTCTGCTGTGCTCACCTGTCTCCATCCTTTTCTCCATTGTACCACCAGTCCATGACCAAGGACTCCGAGTAAAGGTCTTGTACCTTCTCCAGGTCACTGCGTCCCTGCTCCATTTCCTTAATTAAAAGAGTCAGATCTTCATTCTGCCAAAATAAGTTAATGCATTATGAGATTAGAGTTCAGATTTCAAACATTTCTAACAGAAAACGAACTGTATCAGGAAAAGTAGAATCTAAAGAATTTCATGTAGTTCTTATATTATTCCTTTTTTAGACAGCCCAATTGAGGTATAATTCATTTATAATAAACTGAATGTACGTGAAGTGTGCCATTTGAGTAGTTTCGACAGTCACACCTGTGAAGTCATCACTGCAATGAAGACAATAAACATATCCATTACCCCCGAAAGCCTCCTAGTTTCCCATTGTAAATCTGCCTTTCCTTTGCCTCAAAACCTCTCTTCCCCCAACCAACTCATCTCCTTTCTGTCACTATATAATATTAGTTTCAATTTTCTAGAATTTTACTTAAATGGACTCATATAGTATATACCCCCTTTTTGGTCTAGCTTGCTTTACTTTTATAATTATTTTGAGATTCACCCATGATGTAGCATAAATCAGTAGTACATTCATTTTTATGGCTGAGTAGTATTCTATTACATAGCGAATTCAAAATTTAGTCACCTGTGGATGGACGTTTGAGTTTCCAGGGTTTGGGCTATTATAAATACTAAAGCTGTGAACATTTGTGCGCAAGTCTTTGTATGGACATCTGCTTTCATTTCTCTTGGGTAAATAAATAGGAATGGAATGGTTGGATCAAATGGTTGGTGATGTTGAACTTTTAAAGAAACTATCAAACTTTTCCAGAATGGTTGTACTAGTTTACATTCCCTCCAGTAATGAATGAGAGCTCTAGTTCCTTCATATAAT
The DNA here is from genome assembly GCF_003031525.2 of Neophocaena asiaeorientalis asiaeorientalis. Classification (NCBI taxonomy): domain Eukaryota; kingdom Metazoa; phylum Chordata; class Mammalia; order Artiodactyla; family Phocoenidae; genus Neophocaena; species Neophocaena asiaeorientalis. Next base: position 8,543,356 of record NW_020173116.1, on the reverse strand, counting down.
TGCAAACACTTGATGAGGTCAGTTGTCTTAATTATAGCCATTCTGATAGCTGTGTAGTGGTATCTCATCATGGTTAATGTGTATTTCCCTAATGACGAATGATGTTAACCATCTTTTCATGATCGTGTTTGCCATGCATATATCTTCTTTGATGAAATGTCTGTCTAAATCTTTTGCTTATTTTTTGTTTCTTGGAGTTTTGAGAGATCTTTATATGTTCTGGATACTAGTCCTTTATTAGATATACAATCTGAAAACATTTTCTCCCAGTCTACAACTTGTCTTTTCATTATCTTAGCATTGTTTTTTAAAGAGAAGCTTTTAATTTTGATTAGCTCAAATTTATCAGTTTGTTCTTATATAGACTATGCTTTTGATAACCTATTAAAAATTTTGGGGGGGCTAACACAGTGACTCAAAGGGTTTTTCATATGTTCTCCTCTACCTGGAAAAAGACCTAGATTTTACATTTGGATCCATGTATCATTTTGATCCATGTATCATATTAATTTTTGAATATGGCATGATGTATGGAGGAAATTGTGTTTATTTTGTCCAATTGTTCCAACACCATTTTGGGGGGGAATAAAAAACTATATCCTTTTTCCACTGAATTGCCTTTGCATCTTTGTTGAAAATCAGTTGTCTACATATGTGTCAGTCTATTTCTGGTTTTGCTATTCTGTTCTGCTGATCTATATACCTATCTTTACACTAATACCACCCTGTCTTGATAACTATAGCTTTATATGTCTTGAGATCAGGCAGTATTAGTCCTCCAACTTGGATTTTCTTTTTCAAAGTTTCCATGGAATTAGTCTGTCAATTTTTAATTGAAAAAACCTGCTGAGACTTTGATTGGGATTGTGATGAATCTAAAGATCAATTGAGAGAGAAGGCACATATTAACATTGTGATGTCTTCTGACCCGTAAACAAGATCCATCCCTCAGCAATGTTTTGTAGTTTTCAGTATACAGGCCCTTTCACATATTTTGACAAATTTGTCCCTACATGTTTCATACTTTTGATGCTATTGTAAATGATTATTTTTCTTTGCTAATATGTAGAAACAAAATTCATTTTTGTATGTTGACCTTGTACCCTACAATCTTGCTAAATTCAATGATTAGCTCCAGCAGCATTTTTGTATATTCCATTGGATTTTCTACATATATAACCATGCTGAATGAAAATAGAGACGGTTTTACTTCATCCTTTCCATTCTGGATGGTCTTCCTGCCCCCTGGTTTATTGGGCTAACTAGAATTTCCAGTACACTGTTGAATAGGAGTGGTGAAAGCAGACAACCTTGTCATTTTACTGATGTGAGGGGGAAACCGTACAATCTTTTACTATTAGAGTATGGTGCTAGCTGTAGGTTTTTCCTAAGTGCCATTTAACAGAATGAGGAAGTCTGTTCATATTTTGCTGAGAGATTTCATTAGAAAAGTGTGTTGGATTTTGTCAAAACTTTTTCTGCATAAATTGAGATGACTGTAAAGTTTTTAATAAAGTATGTTAATTTGGTGAATTGTATATCAATTTTCAAACGTTAAACAGAACTTGCATTTCTGGGATAAACCCAACTTGGTCCTTATGCATTCGACTTCTGTATGCATAAGGAATATTAGCCGATAAGTTTCTTGTCTGATTGTATTTGCGAGGGTTTGGTATCAGGTTAATGCTTGCCTCATATGAAAGTATTCCCTACTTTCATTTTCCTAGAAGAGTTTGTGTAGAACTGATATTATTTTCTCCTTTAAATGTTTGAAGTAAATCAGCAGTAAAGCAATCTGGGCCTGGAGGCTTCTGTGCATAAAGGTTTTTAACTACAAATTCAATTTCTTAAATAGATGTAAGGCTGTTCAGGTTATCTATTTCTTCTTGAGAGAGTTTTGGTAATTGGGGTCTTTTGAGCAGTTTATCACTAGATGTTGAATTTATGATTATTTTTTGCTTTACCAGTAAATTGTCTTTTTAAAATTAAATAACTGTAGATTTCATGCAGCTGTAATAAATAATATAGAGAGGTACCATGTACTCTTCGCCCAGTTTCTCCCAAGGGAACGGCAGACACTCCCAGTGTCTTTTCATCCTGTTAACAGGGTCTTTTGCAAAGCAAAAGGTTTTATTTTTGATGAGGTCCAATTTATCCATCTTTTCTTTTATGGATCATGCTTTTGTTCTCAAGACTAAAAATTCTTTGCCTAGCCCAAGGTCCTTGAGATTTTCTTCCATATTTCTTTCCAGAATTTTTATAGTTTTATGTTTTACATTTAAGTCCATAATCCATTTTGAGTTAATATTTGCCTGAAGGGTGAGGTTTAGGTTGAGGTTCACTATTTTGTCTGTGAATGTCCAATTGCTCCAACCATTTTTTGAAAAGGCTCTCCTTCCCCCACCTTTGTCAAAAGGTGTCAAAAGGCTCTCCTTCCCCCACCTTTGTCAAAAATCAGTTTGGCATACTGGCATGCTGGGTATACTTCTGGGTTCTATACTCTATCCATTGGTCTAGGTGTCTGTTTCTCCACCAAAGCCATACTGCCTTAACTAACGCAGCTACACTGTAAGCCCTAATACTGCAATTATTTCTCCCACTTTATTCTTCTTTTTCAAGATTTGTAGGGTTTTCTAGGGCCTGTGACTTGCCATATAGATTTTAGAATAAGCTTGACCACGTCTGTAAAAAACCTTTCTGGGATTTTGACAGGAATTGGATTAAATCTATAAATCAAACAGATCTCTAATATGTTCAGTCATCCAATCCATGAACAAGGTATACACCTGTCCAGTTATGTTTTCTTTGATTTCTTTCTTCAGTCTTTTGTAATTTTCAGCATAAAAATCCTGTACAGGGCTTCCCAGGTGGCGCAGTGGTTGAGAGTCTGCCTGCCGATGCAGGGGACGCGGGTTCGTGCCCTGGTCTGGGAAGATCCCACGTGCCACAGAGCGGCTGGGCCAGTGAGCCATGGCCGCTGAGCCTGCGCGTCCGGAGCTTGTGCTCCGCAACGGGAGAGGCCACAACCGTGAGAAGCCCACGTACTGAAAAAAAAAAAAAAAAAAAAATCCTGTACATATTTTTAAAATATACATCTAAGTATTTCATATTCTTTGGAGCAATTGTAAATAATATGGAATATTTAATTTTGACTTCTCAAAATGTGATTGAATTTTGTGTGCTGATCTTGTAACCAGTGGCCTTGCTGAACTCACTTAATAGTTCTAGGAGTTTTGCTTTGTTTTTTAGCTCCTTGGGGTTTTATGTGTAGACAACATGTTACGAGCAAATAGGGACAGGTCTCTTTCTTCCTTTCCGACCTGTATGCCTTTTGTTTATTCTCTTGCCTTGTTGCCATGGGTACAGCTTCCAGTCGTATGTGAAATATGAGTGGTGAGAGTGGATGCCTTTGCCACGTTCTTGATCTTAGGAGGAAATTATTCAATCTTTCACTATTAAGTATGATTTTACTCGTAGGTATTAAGTTGATGTAAGTTGAGGAAGTTCCCCTCTGTTTCTATTTTGCTGAGTTTTTCATTATTAATGGGTGTTGCATTTGGTCAAGGCTATTTGCTCACAATAATATGACCATATGATTTCTCTTCTTTAGCCAGTTAATACGCCTGATTACGTTGATTGATTTTCTAATGTCAAACCAACCTTGTACATCTGAGTAAAATCCCCCTTGGTCATAATGTATAATTCTTTTATACACTGCTGGATTCAGGTTACTAATGTATTATTGAGGATTTTGGCATCGTTGTTCATTGGTATATTGGTCTGTGGATTTCTTTTTTCTTTTTTTTTTTAATACTGTCTTCTGGTTTTGGTGTCAAGGCAATACTGGCCTCATAAAGAGAATTAGGAAGGAAGTGATCTCTCCTATTTTTTGAAATAAATTGGTTTAATTATTTTTTGAACTGTTTGGTAAAATTCTCCATGGAGCCATCTGAGCCTTGGTATTTCTCTTTCAGAAGTTTTAAAATTATAAATTCAGTTTATTTTATGATTTTAGTGCTATTCACATTGTCCATTTTATCTTGGTTGAGTTTTGGTAGTTGGTGGATTTTGTGGAAGTGGTCCATTTTTTTTCTAAGTTGTCAAATTTATGAATGCAAAGTTGCTGTATTCCTTTTATTATCTTTTAATGACTGTGAGATCGACTGTGATGTCCCCTATTTCATTCCTGATATAAGTGCTTTGTGTCTAATCTCTTGTCTTTGTCAGCCTTCTGAGAGGTTTTATCAAATTCTTGAGAGAACTTTTTTTCAAAGGAACAGCTTTTTGTCTCATTGATTTTCTCTACTGTTTTACTATTTTCAATTTCACTGATTTTATGCTCTTATCTTCATTGCTTCCTTCCTTCTGATTGCTTTGGGTTTATTTTGCTCTTCTTGTTCTAGTTTCTTGGGGTGAGCATGCAGATTGTTGATTCAATATGTTTTCTTGTTTCCAACATAAGCATTTAGTGCTATAAATTTCACTCCCAACACTGTTTTAGCTGCGTTCCACATAGTTTGATGTGCATTTTTGTTTTCATTCAGTTCTAAGCAAATTGAGAACTTTTCTTTGACCCACTGATAAAGGGTTCTCCTGGAGTGGACCACTTGCTTGGGCTGGGTCCCTCCTGCCTATTTTTCCCTCCCACTCTGGCGTCTCTGTACAGAGGTGGAGTCTCAGGACCATGGGGATAAAGAGGCTTCCCAGAGGGGGCCACTTGTGGCTGTGTCCCTTTGGCTAGTCCTCTCACTTACTCCAGTAAACCTGTTTTTCTGGTACATGTTTTATATATTTGGGAACTTTTATAGTTAAAGTTCATTTTCATTTGGGCATACCTGTGTATCTGGTGATTTTTTTTTTTTCAGCTGTTTTCATCAAGGCAAACTGTCACAGCGGCCAGAGTCAGGAGTTCAGCTCTCTTTTCGTGGGACAGTTATCTCCACTTTGTTCACAGTCAGAGCTCCTAAGGGTAGGGGTTAACAGAGCACTGAGTAGCCCCACATAGCACACCTCCTTTGACCTTGTTGATGCTGGATAGAGGTAGAGGCTCAGCTCTCCACTGGGGGAGGAGCACTGTGGGGTTAGTCCTATTTCACACTACCTCATCTAGCTTATGCTGGTGGGTGTTGTGGAGGCAGCTTCCCACCAAGCCTCACTGACACAAAGGATGGGGGAAAGTGGAGTGTCACCTATCCCCAGCCCACACTTACTTTTTCATTTTCATTGATGCTGGGTGTTTGTGGAACCTTAGCTCCTTGCTGATCCCTCTGCCATGAAGGCTGTGGTGAAGAATAGCAGTGACGCTCCTGATCTCACAGTGCCTTGTTAAGTCTCAGTACTGCCTGGTGGGACAGTGGTTCAGCTTGCCACTGGACACCTCGGACAATACCCTGCTTAGGGAATGAGGGCACTGCTTACTTCTACTGGAGTGGGGCGGGATGGATGATCAGCTTCCCTCTCAATCCTCTGATACTACCCTAGTGCAGGGTTTGCAGCACATCTGCTTCTGCCTGCTGGGGTTTGGAGAATCAACTTTCCATTCAGCCCCACTCACACTACCCCAGCAGAGAAGCATTGCCACTGGCTTCCACCATGTTGGGGCTGGAATATTAGCTCTCTGGGCAGATATACTGATACCACCTGACAGGGATATCAGAGCACCATCACTTCCTTCCATGGAGCAGGTGGGTGGTGATGGAAGATCATCTCCCTGTTCAGCTCCACTGAAATTCTGGGGAAGGGGATGTAGTCTTCCCATTGGTGTATGGCTGGAGTAGGGCAGGTATTGCCAAAAAGGTCTTTGGCTAAGCTAGGGGAAATAGGTTGTTCTTGGGTCATTTTTTGGGTCTGTGCCTGTTAGGGATTCCAGGTTGGAGGCTTTGGCAGTGCCACATCTGGGGTATATGGAAGACAATAACAAAACCCACAGAACTCATGCCCTGTCATTCCTTAGGTTCTGAGGTCCCCAAGGCATTCTACCTCCTTCTTTCTACTTTTCAGAGTCTTCCTTTGCTTGTTTGTTGTTTTATGTCCAGGGCTTTTAAGCTGTAAGACAGAGGACCTAGGAGGAATGGGGCTACTCCATTATTGCTGGAACTGGAAATCCCTCCAGTTATTTATAATTAGATTTAAATAACAAGGTAAAAAAACTTACATATTTACCCATGCAGTTACCATTTCCTTTGCTCTTCATTCCTTGGTGTAGGTCTGTATTTCTATCTGGTATGATTCCCTTCTACATATAGTACTCTCTTTAACATTTCTTGTACTGCAAGTTTATTGGTGATGACTTATTTCAGTTTTTGTATATCTTTATTAACTTTGCTTTTTGAAATATATTCTGTGTATAGATTCTACACTGACAGATGTTTTTCTTCAGTACTTTAAAAATGTCACGTCACTCTCTTTTAACTTGCATTGTTTCTAATGAGAAATCTGCTGTCATCCTTATCTTTTTTCCTCTGTACCTAATTCACCTTCTTTAAAATTTTCTCTTTGTCACTGTTTTTCAGAAGTTTGATTCTGATGTAACTTGGTGTAGTCTTCTTCATGTTTATTGTGCTTGCGATTCATTGAGTTTCTTGGATCTGTGGATTTACAGTTTCAATCCAACTTGTAAAATTTCTGGTCACTACTGCTTCATATATGTTTAAGCTACTTGAATTTTTCCACAGCTCACTGATGCCTTGTTTTCTGTTTTTCTGTTCTTTTGGTTTTAATTCTCTTTCTTTTCTATGTTACATTTTGGATATTTCTATTGCTATCTTGCAGTTTACTAATCTTTTGTTCTGCAATGTCTGATCTGCTGTTCATCCTATTTACATGTATTTTTTTAATCTCATACATGGTACTTTTTTATCTCCAGAAGCTTGGTTTGTGACTTACTTGTATCTTCCATGTCGCTCCCTAACGTTTTGAACATATCAAATACAGTTACAGTAACTGTTTTCATGCTCTAATACTAACATCTGAGTCAGTTTTACATGTTTCACTTTTTCTGTTTGTTTTTTCTCCTCATTATGGACCTGTATTTTCCTGCTTCTTTGCATACCTGGTACTATTTGATTGGATGTCAGAAACTGTCGATTTTACTTTGTTGAGTGGTGGGGATTTTTGCTTTCCTATAATTATTCTTGGAGTTTGTTCAGAGATGCAGTTAAGTTCCTTGGAAATGGACTGATCCTTTCAGGTCTTGCATTTAAAATTTTCTAGACAGAACTGGAGCAGTGCTTGGTTGTTCCCACTGCTAAGAGAAGATCATTCTTTAAATTCTATCCAATGCCCATAAGATTATGAGGTTTTCCAGTGCGACTGATGGAAGTAGTCAGTATTCTCTGCCTTGTGTGAGCTCAGAGAACTGTTCCCTCCAATTCCTTTGGATGATTCATTCCCCAGACTCTGGTAGTTTCCTCACATGTAAGCATTGATCAGTACTCTGGTTTGTCACTCCTTAGAGCAGACAGTAGGACAAAAACCACATTCTCTATCTAGAAGGGCATTCTTTTTTTTTTTTAAAGGATTATTTATTATTTATTTGGCTGTGTTGGGTCTTTGTTGCTGTGCGCGGGCTTTCTCTAGTTGTGACAAGCGGGGACTACTCTTTCGTTGCGGTGCGTGGGCTTCTCATTACGGTGGCTTCTCTTGTTGCGGAGCATGGGCTGTAGGCGTGCGGGCTCGGTAGTTGTGGCTCACAGGCTTTAGAACACAGGCTCAGTAGTTGTGGCGCACAGGCTTAGTTGCTCCGTGGCATCTGGGGTCTTCCTGAACCAGGGCGCGAACCCATGTCTCCTGCATTGGCAGGCAGATTCTTAACCACTGTGCCACCAGGGAAGCCCATACAAGGGCATTCTTGAAATGCATATCTTCAGGCCAAGACTGGAAGACTGGAGCATAGAATTTTATTTACTTTCTCCCATTAGTGCATTAGAATGGATTGCTTTATCAGGTGTCACGTGGTTATATAGCCTGAGAAGTCAGAAGACAACTACCTAACATCTGAATTTTTTGAAAGTTTCCCACAAATGTCTGTAAACAGGCAGTGGTTAACAAACTTTATGTATGGACCCCCAGGATGCTTGTCAAAAATACAGATTCCTGAAGTTTGGCAAAATGTTGATAATTGTTAAATTTGACTGATAGGTACGTGGTCCATATACTCTTCTACTCTTGTGTTTGTTTGAAACTCTCCATCATAAAAAGCATAGAAAAAAACAAAATATATTAAGATTCCTAGGCCTCTATGCCTAGAGCCTGATTTAGTAGCTCTGAAGTAGGACCCAGGAATCTGCATTGTCACAGGTGCCTTAGCTCGGGTGGTCCTTAGACCACATTTTGTGGTCCACTCACTGTTAAGTGATTCATTTTCTCCACTTAGGTGTCCTTGTGGTTGCTGTTTTCCCAATTAACGTCTCATCCATGGGCCTCCAGCCATTAGTGCTGAAGTAAGTGAACACTCTCTTCTCAGCCCATTAAGCTCTTACCTGAACAGCCTCTGGAGGACAGGGATCCTTGTAACCAAAACTGTAAGAATGGAACTCTCCTCCAGTCAAAGCAGCAAGCTCTTTCAAAAATCCATTTGCAACTTCATCATTGTAACAGAAGGAGATGGTGTAAATAGGAACTTTCTGAAAACGTCTGGCCTGCTCTATAACCATGTTAGGTGGCTGAAATGATACATTTTGAGGGGAAAAGGGGAGATGGAAAGAGAGAGGAAGAGACAGAAAAAAAAAAAAAAAGATGTGAAAATCCCTAATATTTGCTCTAGATAGTGAAATTCTCAAATAGTAATCCTGTATACAGCGGAGAATGACTTCTTGGGAAGGTGTAAATTCAATTCAATAAACAAAGCAAACACTGCCAGATAGTGAGAGTATGAAGACCAATGACTCAGCTCTTGCCCTCTGAGGGCTCACAGTTTGGTGGGAAAAAATCTGGGAGAGATATTTGACTAACCAAAGTACTCAATTGCAGTGCACCTAAGCCTAAAGTCCATGCTTTTAAAATGCTGGGCTACACTTCTGAGCACTTAAAGTATTAGGGTCATGGGTAATACACCTTGGCTATTGGGATTCTGCAGAGTGAGGCCACCAGATGTCCATGTGGCTTCCAAAGCACCTACTCCCAAAAAGTAATTTCTAGACCATGGTCAATGTGTCTCCCACAGAGTGAAAAAAGAGACATTGATTTAGGGCCCTTCCATGTGCTGGGCACTCTGTTGCGGACAATAATATCCCAGTTAATCGTCACAACCATCTTGTGAGAGAGTTTTGGAAAGACTGCTAGTTGCCTACCTCTCCTTTTTTTCACTGTCAGAGCCCTGGTTTTCTTTTCATGGTAGCAACATACTTAGTTAAAAACAAACAAACACAACACATACACACATACACACTCATCTTCTGACACTTTTTTTGCAGCTAGGTGTGGCCAGGTCTGTCCACTGAGATATAAGCAGAAGTCTCAAGGGAAAGACTTTTTTTTGCCAATAAAAAAGACAAAGACTTAACAAAAAAAGCTAATATCCTCCCCTTTTCACCCCTGCCCCCTGGAAAGTGGACACTCTGCCTAGAAGTGGAGCAGCTCTTTTGTGACCATGAGGATGGACGTCACACACAAAGACAGTGAAGCATAAAGATTAAAGGAAGCGTATTTCTTGGAGACGTCCTTGAATAGCTGAATAACCTAGACTTCCTTCCGCTGGGCTTCGCAGCCATAGGGATATAAATCTCTCCATTGTTTCAGCCATCATTGGTCTGCTCTTCTGCTTTTCCTCCCAGTAACATGAAACCCTAATTGGCACAGTAGGTACGGATATGGACTCCACTTAAAGATGGAGAAACTGAGGCTCAGAAGAATTAAGTTTCCTAGGGTCATCAACCTCTTAAGTGGTAAGACTAGATTCAAAGAGTTTTTACTCCTAGAGGCAATGCCAGACTATGTGTTTCCCCACCGTTTGCAATAAAGACCGTCTCTTGCTAAGGACTGACTCTCCGTAAACATTACCCGACTCTCAGGAAAGATGACTGATGAACTGCCCTGCCACCTCTCTACCAGCACCACCACACCCAGCTGAGCACCCTCAGAAGTGCCTCTGATTGTCTTGCTTCCACTGCCTCTGTGTTTCTCAGTCCCTCTTTGATGGACCCAAATTGCTGGCTCCAACTGGAGAGTGGCCAGTTCCCACTCTCCACCCCCAGTTCCTATCCTTTGACTGTTAACCCTTCCTATACGTTTGCTATGAGCCCTGGGGAGGCAGGGGGATGAGGGAGGCCTCTGGACTCACCACTGGGAGATGGCCAGTTGAGTGGTCCCCCAGAGACTGGTCTCATTCCAGCCACCACTTACACATGGCTTCAGTCTCTGGATCTGACCAGCCTTGAACCTGTCCCTGCCCATAAGCCCACCCACACCTCTCCTCCTCTCTTCTCTCCCCTCCCCTCTGCCCATTGGCTGGTTCCTAACCAAACAGCAACCTAACCTAGCTGAGGGCTGATCCCATCCCTCTTGTCAACTTCAAGGACAGAGCAAAGCCCTCTCTGCTGCCTGCTCTTCCTTCAATGTAGCTTCCGTTTTGAGGACTTACCATGTGCTGGGCACTAAGGGCTCTGCTTGTGCTCTCTCCCTGCATCCCCCCCACAACCCACCATGGAAGGTACTATCATTATCCTCATTTCTTACAGGACTCCTGGCCACTGCCCCTCAGCCCCATATACCAGACTGGAGATGCTAGACCTAAATTCTGTTAATTTGATAGATAGGGTTTTAGCTAGAAATTAGTCCTATATTGACTTACAGCTGAGATATTTGGGAAGGGAAAGAAACTAACGTTGATTTAGTGCCAGCGGTGTGGGTGCCAGGGACTGTGGGCAGCATTTTCATCTTCCATACGCTACCTGACATTATTTCATATGGTCATTTGCTCCTTGCCTATCTCACCATAAAACAGAAGCTTCACTGAAGGCAGGCATGTTGTCTATCTTGCTCCTCACTGTATCCCAGACTGATAGCAGTACCTGGCACATAAAAGGTGCTCAGTAAATATCCGTGGAATGCCAAAACAAAAACAAAAACAACCCCCCCCCCAAAAAAAACCCCAGGGTTTAGGGACTTCCCTGGTGGTCCAGTGGTTAAGACTCCGTGCTTCCACTGCAGGGGGCATAGGTTCAATCCCTGGTGGAGATATATATATATATATATATATATATATACACACATATATGTATATAATCTCACCTCATTCACTCATAGCAACCCTGGGAGGAGGGGGCATTAGCTCTAAGTCACGGATGAGGAAATTCACATCGGGGGCACTTGCCCAAGGTCATTCAGATGGGCAGTGCTGGGGATGAGCTCTAACCCAGGTCTCCGGCTCTAAAGCTGTTTATTGCCATCAGCCCTGACAGCTCGAGAGAACGTGAGCAAGTCTCTTATGTGTATCGCTGTGAGCCCTCCACCAGCACACAGCCCCAGGTAGTGTTTGCTAAACCGGCACGAGGTTCTAGTGCCCAGTGTGGCGGTGGAGAGTTGGGCGGAAGGCGGGGCTGCACCTTGATTGCAGAAGGAGCTCCATCCCCGCAACAGAAGAGAGCCACGCCTGTCCTCCCGCCCCAACCCTGCAGCCCCCAAGGATCCTTTTCGCTGGTGGGTGTCCTCACAGCTTAAAAGAAGACTCAGTATGTTGAAGTAAGCCTTTCACCACCACAGCCTGAGTCACCCTGACTCTCCCCAGCCACTTACTATAGTAGCTCAGCTTGCGGGGCTGTGCCATGCGGGGGCCATGTCTGTAGGACACCGAGGAAGCCTTTCTCAGCCCAGGACTCCTTAGTCTGTTCCCCTCAGAGGTCCCGTCAGTCCCTAAGATGGGGCCAAGCAGCACACCCGAGACACTCTCCCCCAGTGCCCTCGTCCCCGAGTCTAAACAGGTGTGCGGCCAGATGTTCCTTTCACCACAAAGGTCAACTTGGGGTGTCAAGAAAGGCAGGGACGGTTCTCCCAACAGCTTGAAGGTTTGTTTGTGCAGAGGGGCTCACCCTGTGCCTTCCCCTGCTCCCATCCTTCGCATACCCTACGTGGGGCTTTATTATCCATCTGTTTTTGTTTAGAACGGTGCAGATACCTTCCTCATGTCCATTCTTGCGAGGGTGAGCCCCTAACTTCAAAGAAGTCCCAAAATAACCACAGCCAAAGATGTGCTGGGCTGCTCCTGACAGAGGCCCTGCAGTGTCCATCTGCACCTACAGATGCCCACCAAAGGACACCTAGCAATCCCAGGCTCGTGAAGAACCCTCTGAACTTGATTAATTAAAAGACTTGTCTTCTATATAATTCTGCCCTGGACATTTAATAAACAAGCAGCACACTGATGTTCATGGAATTGAATCCTGAACAGCATCTCTGTGCATTCTTCCAAGTAGAAAATTCTGCGGAGTACCGGGAATAATGACATTGGTCTTACATATTCAGGTCCTACAGTCAGTGAAAATTCAAAACCAAATCGAGATTGAGTGGTACATCTTAATGTCCTCTACATAGAACATGAATATCAAATATCCATTTGTTTTTTTGAGAGAGTCTGAGGAATAATGCAAAATAAGTAGATTGTTTGTGGGGAAAAGGTAGATACAAATATGAAATGCCTGAATAAGAGTTTATAAATCACTTTTCCAGTAACTTGCATATTTCTGATTCCAGCTCGTTCATTTCCCTAGTGCCTCATCCTTAAGTGGACCACAGACCCTCTGGGAATTTGGGGGCAAGCTACTGATCTTCTCCCCAGAGAAATGCATGAGTGCATTTTTTATATAATTTTGGGAGATTCCAGACCCTCATAAGTCTATGATGGACTGTAGACCGAGAATCCTTCTCAACACACTGCTGGCACAGTGGTACTTGGTAAATCTTCTTCAAGGGCTATTTGGCGTATCTATCAAAACACATACGTTTTAATTGAGTTCACTTCTCAGAACTTATGCTACAGATATACATGTGCAAAATGATATATGTGCACAGTTACTTCTGCAACCTTGTATATAACAGGAAGATTGAAATAACCTAAACACTCATCACCGGGGGACATGACTAAGTAGCCGTGTGATGGGATAGTAGGCAGCTACAGAAAAAATGAGGAAGCTCTTTATGAAATGATATTAAGCAATCTCCAAGGTATATTGTTTTATTAATACAGTCGAAGAATTGTGCGTGTAATATGCTACCATTTATGTATTTTAAAAGGAAATATACATAAATATCTGTCTGCATAGCAAACTATCTCTCAAAGAAGATGCAAGAAACGGGTAATATACTGGTAATATACATATCACCTGCCTCATAGCTGGTGAAAGGAGGTGGGAGGGAGGATTTTCTCTACATTCTATCCTTCTGTACCTCTGTCATTTGTACCATGTGAATGTATTACTATTCAAAAATTAAATCAAGTCCATTTTTAAGGTAGTTTCATTAAATCTATGTCATTTAATATAATGCACTCATTGAGAATGATGTTTCTGAAGAATTTCTCATGACTTGGGAAAACGCACATATTAGATGAGAAAGAGCAGAAAATTGAATTATGAACAATTTACACCTTATTCTTCCTTATGATTATATGCTTACTTATATTTTCTAAATTACAATAAAATCAGTTAGGATTTATTAACAAGAAAAAGATCCCCTGTCCCGATGACTTGCAAGTCGGAACCTGCGCCTACTTCTTCCCCCAAATGCCAGCCCCATCCTTCTAGGGGCTTTTGGACAGCCGTGAACTCCAGGTGCTCAAACTCAGCTTCCTCCACCAGAAACCCCCAGGTCTCTCCTTCTTTAGATTTCCATCAGTTAATAACAATTACTAGAAACCAGAAATCAGTCATCTTGACCCCTTTCTCCCTTGTTCCTCACCCAGCCCCCCACCTCTTGCCCCCAAACTGGCCACCAAGTTCTATGATCTCATCTCTGGAGGGTCCCCTCCTCCGCATTTCTGTTGCTTCTCCCTGAGGTGGGACCTCACCAGCCCAAGATCTAGTCTTTCTCTGGCTCTCCCATCCACCTGTGCATGAGAAGCATATCTCTAACGCACTGGCGGATGGGACCATCTGCTCCTCTGAGAGTCCCTACTGAGGTAAAGCCCATCCTTTCTGTATGACATCCAAGGACCTTCACAATCTCCCCCAACCAAACCTCCGAGACTCGGCCCTGACACTTTTCCATTCACTGCTCTCGGGATGTTCCCTCGAGCAGCCCACATATTTTCACACCTCTGTTCCTTCTGCCCAGGATACCAGTAATCTCCCCCGTTTAGGAAATTTCTTCCCCTCCTTCCAGACACAGCTGAAATGCACCCTCCTCGGTGGAACCTTGCCTGGCCTTCTCGCCATCGTGTACAGCAGAATTCATCACTGTGCTCCCGTACAGCCCGTAGCACAGGCAACTCCACTCCCTCTATCTCATCAGAATTAACTGTATATGCCAGCACATCCTCCGATGTGTAAGCTCCCCTAGGGCAGGATATTATTCATCTCTGTAGCCTCAAACGTGCAGCCGCCACACAAGGAGCATAAACAAGGCACAATAAATTGCCTCTGAATAGAAAGTGCAGTGAAGTTGATAGGAAAATCATTCCAAGTAAAATTTCACTTTGTACAACTTCGCGGCCATAAATCTAACACTGCAGTAAAATCCAGCTGCTTTCGTGTTTAAGCCCTGGACCGTTTGACACCGGGTATTTTACAGTATTCGCCTAGCAGTCTTCACATGCAGACACTTCACAATGAAGGAAACAAGTCGATACTAATTCACATTAGCGGTTAATTTACATTGTACTGGCCTGCACATCCGTATATTTATTTAATGCCCACAGCATTAGTCTTTCATTCACAAAGCTCAAAAGAAGATGAACAGACGCCACTAAAACTTTTCAAATATTTTCCAGTCAGGCTAAACAAAGAACATTTCACCAGAAAGGCATGCTTTTGTTTAAATGATTACTAAGTTAAAATTAGGGATAAAACCAAGGACACTGTGCAGTGACATGTTTTAGATTCAGTGTCCCCAAAGGAAAAAAATCAAAAAGAATCTCCTCACTCTTAGTTTATAATAAAATATAAACCAGTCTTCCATGGAAGGCATACATCTCCTTTCATGGGGCTGGTCTCCAGGTCTATGGGTGGGCATCAAGTTAACCAAACAACACTCACTGTCACTTAAATTCTCCTCGCTGTTGTAGCAGACAAAGGAATTTCTCAGTGTGTGTGTTTTTACCTCAGCTGTGCGTCCCTAAGCCAAGCAAGTATCTCTCAACAGCTTTTTAGTGGCAGTGGAAAAGGTCCCTCAAACCCACTCTCAGCATTCACTTTCAGGGGATTAGTGAGTCCCTCTTTGTTCCCAACTTTGATAAGTACCTGGTCAGGTCTCCCATCTGTCAAAAGGTAGATTACTTGTGTTTCTTTATCAGCAAAAGCAATTTGCAGGGCGCTCAAGGTGTTTGTGGAACTTCCAATCTACAGAAAAGAGAGAGAGAGACATAGCAAGTACATACTTGAATCTCAAAAAAGATCTCACAAACAAGTGTTATTTACTCTCTGCTTCCAAAAAGAGAAGTACTTGTGAAATAAAAGATACAATTAAATTAGATTGAGATCGTAATTTAAGTCCAGGAATTCCAAGAAGACAAATCCCTGAATATGTCATAAAAGCATCTATGCAGACAGTTCCAGGATAGCTAGAAGCCAGGATGATGGATTTCCTGTCCTGATGACAGAGCTCTCTTAATTCCATTTTATCTTTGTGTGTTTCTGTGGCAGGCACTAACTCAGTTACTGTTCATTCAGCTGTCAGCACGGCTTAAACATGCAGCCTGAATTCCCCCCAGGCAGGGACCATGTTAGTTTCCAACCAGGATTGATTCATGACACCCAGTATTCAGCAAACATGAGTGTGGTGTCATGAGCAATCCAGAGGTACAGGAAACTGTGAAGTTGTAAAACGCCTGCAGTTTCTGCCCAGGGAGGTACAGAACTGGCCAAGTTGTCACTCCAAAACTCAGAATGAGAAAAAGCCAGAAAAACAGCAAGTACGTGACTTTTGTTATGCCCATGAGAGGGCTCAGGTCACAGGGCAACCAAGTGGCCCCAAATCTGGGGAGAGTCAGGCAAGAGGCCAGCCCTGGCTTTCTGGGACAGGACGCAGCCAGACACTAGAAGAAGAGTTGGGCTGGGGTGACTGGTGAATCAGCGGAGGCTGCCAGGTGTATGTTGGCAAGAGGCCCCAGATATGGGGGCATCGGCGCTCTCTTGAAGGCTGTTTTGCCACAAACCCCACAGGGTGCTCACAGAATAGATTGGGAGAGTCTAGAGAAAGTCTCCTTCACGGTGCAGAACCGGGGGAGAGAAACACAGGAATCTCCATAGAGACCCTCTCCTCACTCTCCCCATCAGAACAAAAGCCTTAATCTGTGTATGTATATGGGGTGGGGGGCAACAATGAACACGCTCACCATAGGGCACTGGTCAAAACCCAGGAAGGCTAGGGGGAGGAAAGAGGAAACAACAAACTCTCTACACCTGCGGAAGGAGCAGGGCTATGTGCTGGGCTCAGAGACACTGAGAAGGCCACACCCCTGAGACTCCTGGACACCATGCCTGATTAAGACTGAGGCTTATTCAGAGACCACCCACCCCCATCACTCCCCTAGAAACATCAACTAACAAATAACTTTCAAGAGAAACGCTCTCTCTGAGGCCCAGCGTGGAAGAAAAAATCAAAAGCCTAAGATGAAGGAGACAACCCTCTGGCACGTCATCCCCTACCCTAACACAAAGTGTCGCTACAAGAATTTGAGGGATGAGGTGCAAACAAACCTCAAAGCCAGCCCGACTCCTAATTAGAGTAATTTTAACCCACCCCACAAAGGAAGGCATGCCCACTTCCAGGCATGAAAAATATTTATCTCAGTCTCTATATACTGCACGTGATGTCCAGCTTTTAACAGAAAATAAGCACATAAACAGAAGAGCAAACAACATACTCCCGAGAGACAAAAGTACTCATTGGAAACAGACACAGGCATGACACAGATGCTGAAACCATCGGACAGAAAATTTAAAATAACTGTGATAATGGCAAAGGTGAACAACATATTCAAGACCAGGTGGGTAATTTCAGCAGAGATGGAACCTTAAGAAATAATAGAATAAAATGCTAACAGTAAAAAACTCAGTAGGACGGTGAAGAGGTCTTTCAAAGAGTTCAGAGTACAGCTGTTCCTTGGTATCCACAGGGGTTGGTCCAGGACCCTCTCCCCCTGACAGACACCAAAATCTGCAGATGCTCAAGTCCCTTATATAAAATGGCGTCGTATTTGCATATAACCTATGCACATCCTCACATATACTTGATTTATGTTTTTAATAAATTTATTTATTTATTTTTGGCTGCATTGGGTCTTTGTTGCTGCACGCGGGCTTTCTCTAGTTGCGGCGAGCGGGGGCTGCTCTTCGTTTTGGTGCGCGGGCTTCCCATTGCGGTGGCTTCTCTTGTTGCGGAGCACAGGCTCTAGGCGCGCAGGCTCAGTAGTTGTGGCGCACGGGCTTAGTTGCTCCACGGCATGTGGGATCTTTCCGGACCAGGGTTCGAACCCGTGTCCCCTGCATTGGCAGGAGGATTCTTAACCACTGCGCCACCAGGGAAGCCCCAACCTCGCGTACACTTTAAATCGTCTCTAGATTATGTATAATACCTAATACAGTTCAAATGCTACGTAAATCGTTGCCAGGGTGCAGCTAATTCAAGTTTTGTTTTTTGGAACTTTCTGGAATTAAAAAAAATTTCCATCTGGGGTTGGTTGAATCCATGAATGAGGACCCTATAGATACAGAGGGATGACTATAGGTTCAAAACAGCCAAGGAAAGAAGTAGTGAACGTGAAGATAGAGGAATAGGAATTACTCAAATTAAAATACAAAGAGAAAAAAACAGCAAATCAAAACAGAAAAGAGCACCAAAGAGCTGTGGAACAGTATCAAATGGTCTCATATATGCTTAATTGGAAACATAGGAGAAGAGGGAAAACAGGACAGAAGAAATATTTGAAAAAAAAAATAATGGCTGAGAATTTTCCAAAAACAATGACAGACATAACCCCATGGACCCAAGAAGGTCAGATAACACCAAGTAGGATAAATAAAATAAATCACCTAACACTTCTGCCAGAGTGGTATACAAGGAAGCCAAGTAGTGAGCTGGGACTTTCATCCCCACCAACTGTACCGTGTCCTCCCTGCTCAGTGATGTCCACTCCCACCCAGCAGTAACAAGGTACTCCTCCCCATCAGGTGTCAACAGAGTTCGAGTGGGGAACCTGAACTTCAATCTGCACCTGGAAGTATGAGGCAGGGCCCACCCATCCTCCTGACAGAGCAGTGTGAGACAGAGTCAACTAAACAGAAGGCTAGAAGAATATCCAGTCTCATAACATGAAACAAAAACGTCTAGGATTCAACTGATAATCAGTCCATCATACCAAGAAGCGGGAAGCTCTCAACCTGAAATGAAAAAGATAATAGATACCAACAGCAAGAAGACAAATATGTTAGAATTATTCGACAAAAATTTTACATTAGCCGTGAAAAAAATACTTCAGCTAGCAATTATCAACAATCTTGAAACAAATGAAAACTAAAATGCATCAGCAAAGAAAAAGAAGGTCTCATCAGAGAAGAAAAAAAGACATGAAGGAGAATCAAATGGAACTTTTAGAACTTAAAAATAACAATAACTGGGCCTCCCTGGTGGCGCAGTGGTTGAGAGTCCACCTGCCAATGCAGGGGACATGGGTTCGTGCCCCGGTCCCGGAAGATCCCACATGCCGTGGAGCGGCTGGGCCCGTGAGCCATGGCCGCTGAGCCTGTGCATCCGGATCCTGTGCTCCGCCACGGGAGAGGCCACAACAGTAACAGGCCCGCGTGCCCCCCAAAAATAATAATAATAACTAAAATTTTAAAAATTCTCTGACCCAAGGACTGGCTATGCCAGCTGACCACTGCTCTGTGACACCAGCACACAGCAGGCTCAGAACGTCTGAGTGTTGTCCTGAACTTACTGGGTTGATTCCTGGACCAAACCAGTCCGAAGAATAATAGAGGAATCTGGTCTTCTTGAAAATGAATTTTGCACATTCAGCAAGCAAGCAAGGGTTCTTCAATGAAGACTTTTGAAGAGACCAGAATCACACTTTACAAAAAAATGATCTGACATATTTTTAGCCACGTAGATGGCTGATACTATTCATCAGTGGTTTTTACACGAAGCAGAACCCACTTATGTTTTTACCCAATGAGATTACATATATAATATCTTGTTATCACAAACTCTAAATTAGTGGGCTCTGAATTAAGATATTTCCTACTGTAAAAGAAGACAACATATGTCCCAAGGAACCAATTTAACAAATTGTTTATGAATTTAATATCCTTTCCCAGCGTAAGGTAGCCAGTTAGGACAAAATTTTACAGGCATTAATATTTCTTATAGATTTCCTCCTCCTATTTTAATTTTATTGATTTATTTATTTGGCCATGCTGTGCAGCTTATGGGATCTTAGTTCCCTAACCAGGGATCGAACCCGGGCCGTTGGCAGTGAAAGCACGAATCCTAACCACTGTGCTGCCCCCAAATTCCCCCTTCTTCCATTTTTAAAACACAAATCCCGAGGGAACTCCAGAACATCCCAATGACAGTGCAAGTTCTGCTTGGTTCATATTCAGGGAGCGTCACTAACGCCCATTTGTGGCTTCCTGTCAAGTCCAGGACTCTAAACTCAGGCACTGAACTATTTTAAGGATACTTGCAATCCATATTAGACCTCTAAGAATAACTCTTGGTCTCAGTTTTGGTATATCTTAAATATCTGGAATGCTATGTGGTTCTAGAAAAAGAACTTTTAAAATTAAGTTCAAGACAAGAGAAAATTTGAGGAAAGGCAAATTCTCCCCAGTAGTCTGTGTAAATGCCAAGAGCAGCAGCTTTAAAGTTCTCCAAGTAAAATGCAGGCCTGAAGGAAGTATTTCACCTTCTTATGATATCCTGCTGCCCTATCTCTCTCCTTGCTTTCAGCCCTTACCACTCACACTGTACTGTATGTTTCCACAAGTTCATTACTTTGAACAAAGTCCACTGTTAAAAGCAGCTGTAATATATCATTTGAAGCAAGAATGAAGCGTCAGAAGAAACAAATATGAATGTTTAAGTAAAAAAAAATTATATTTTGAAATTTGTTTTCATAAAAGTGCTGAGACTTGAGCCAAGAGAAGTGCTGTCAATAGAAGCTTATCTAAATGTTAGATATTGACAGAAAAGATTGAATTAACATGACCTCTGTAAGCAAAATGAACGTCTATGTGAAGCCATGGCTATCCTTGGCGTTCAAAGCATTTCTCAAGCATTTCTATCCTGATCTCTATCCTTCTTCTCCCGGACCCAGGCTCCTTCTTACCTTAATGTCTCTAACCCAGGCCTGGGCCCCTTTCAAATTATCCTCATCAATTTCAACAAGTTTTTCCCGCCA
Organism: Neophocaena asiaeorientalis asiaeorientalis; assembly: GCF_003031525.2. Lineage (NCBI taxonomy): Eukaryota > Metazoa > Chordata > Mammalia > Artiodactyla > Phocoenidae > Neophocaena > Neophocaena asiaeorientalis. The sequence goes on along the minus strand of NW_020173116.1, from coordinate 8,522,805 downwards.
AGCAACGGCTTGAGCATCAAACTGCACAAAATTGAATTTCCTTTTATACTTCAGCTGTTCCTGTAAGAGACAATTATTATTTCGCCATGAAACCACTTATGTGTGAGAAAAGATTAGGACAGGTCAGGGTTTGATACATTTTAATCGTTTGATATCTCTTTTCAGTTCTAGAAGCTAAAACTTACATTCAAAAGAGAAAATGTTTTCTAGTTCAAAAGGCATTTCAATAAAATTTACACACAGTTTGGATATTAAAAATTTACAAATGTATATATGTATAAACACATATATATATGTCACATATAAGTTTATATATATAACGTGATATTATATCCTGTGTTTAATACTGACATTAATGGTATACCGAATATGCACACGAAATGCTTAAAAGAATCCAAAACAGCGTTATCGCTTTGGTCAACATCTTTTTGGTCAAGCTATTTTATTCACTTGCCTTCCATCAATCAGCTCATGTTCCTCCAGCAGAAGTTCGTCAAATTAAAAATTCTATTTTGTATTTGTCAAACACTCCCTGCAATTGTTTCCTATGGTTCATACTCACATCAATACTACCAAGTCATGACAGTACTCTGATACCCGTTTATATGTGTGGAAACTAGGAGTTAGGGAGCGTTAGCAGCCTGCTTTGGGTAGTACAACTCAGAGGCAGCACAGGTGGAATAAGGACCAGAAGCTCCTGACCACCAGCCCACGCTCCTCCCACACATTAGTTCTGGGGCCAGTGCATGCAGCATCCCTAACACGCACTGGTAATTAAAATAAGCATGCCGAGCTGAAGAGTATCTGGAAGACAGTGGACGCGTGTGCACACCACGGATTTCAGGATAGAGAAGACCTGCGGCAATGGACATAGAAATTTCCTTAGCAACCCGTATGTGTTATAGGAAGGACCCACAGAAGGAAGGGTCTGCTTGCAAAGAAGGGATGATGCTCTCACTGGCAAAAGGGAGCCTTTTTCTGAAGTGGCTTTTCTGTGATTTCTGAGTGCACACCTGGCCTGTGCATCTCTGACAACCACTACAGGTGTTAACTGGCGGAGATGCACTCATGATACTCGGCCCCCAGGTGCCTGATCCCGACAGCTCCATCTCACCTGCATGAGCTGGATGATCTTGTTCTTCACCAAGTCCAGTTTCCCCTTCATTGAGTGAGATGTGTCAATGAGAATGTAGACACAATCACTAGGCACTTTTCCAAAAAGGACTTGACTCCCATCCTGTAGCCATTGAATCCTAGGCAGGAAATATTTGAAAGGGAATGGTTAGAGCCTGTGGCACTCAGAGCATGGTCCTAAGAACTTAATGATACATCTACAGAGGAAAATCAATAGGACAGAAAAGTAAATCCAATACTGGGCTCCAAAGCCAAAAGTAAAATTACTTCCAGTCATCTGGTATTTTTGAGGCCTTTAGCTATGACTTCACACCATTTATTCTTCTAACCCTGCTGACTGCAGTCAAGCTAGTAATGCCAGCACATTCCTGAAGCTTCAGTGAAGCTTATGGATAGAATCAAGCAACCCCAGATCCCAGTAATAACCAAGCGCTAGGTGGTCGTGTAAGCAGGACTGCTTCTGTGGTCCAGGCTCAGGATCCCATCACAGGATGTAGATTAAATTCATGGTTGCAGGCAAACCCTGGGGGAGAGGGTGGGGCAGACAAAAAAAAATACTTGAAACAGTTCAGAGTTCAGCAAGGCCCAGTCAATTAGACTTTACAGGGCAAAACACTGAAGAGGAGATCACTGCATAGGAGAGAAAGAGCGTCAGAGAGGGATGGAAAGAGAGATTGAAAGGGAGAGAGAATGTGCTCCAGATACCTGCAGAAGGGTGCCCTGGAGACTCTGGCTAAGTTATGATCAGGGCATGCGCGTGAAGAAACTACTGAAGCCAGGGAATAAATCACCAAAAAAGTAATAGATGGACCAACCCCTCAGAGCTCACCCAAGTCTGGAAATAGTTCATCTTCCAATCAGCCAGAGTGGAAAAGCCTCCGTAATGCATGTAGCCTCAAGTAGAGTCCTCACAAGGGTATTGCCTTAATCATAGGACCAAATTAGTCCTGAACTAAAGGCTCCCCTGCACCTACGCTGACATAACTTAAAAGCAAGCCCCAGAGTAACTTACTGCATTCCAAGTAACAACTGCATCACAGAACACACATAAAAAAATGCATCAAAATCCAGTACCCAACAATGTAGAATTCAAAATATCTGGCATCCAGTAGAAAATTACCAGGCACACAGAGAAGGAAACTATGACCCATAACCAGAAGAAAAGATCAAAAGAAACGTACCTGAAAATGACACAGATGATAGAATTTGCAAAAAAGGATGTTACGCAGCTATTGCCATACGTTCAAGAAGGTAAAGTAGGAACAGAATGAGGAGAGGAACGGAAGATCCAAAAAGAATCCTCTGAGGAAACGTCTAGAGATATACAATGACTGAAATGAAAAATACACTGCATGCTATTAACAGTGAAGTAGACACTAGCAGAAGAAAAGATCAGGGAATTTTAAGAAAGACACAGTAATAGTAAACAATCCAAAATAAAACACTGAGAGAAAAAGGTTAAAAAAATATAACAGAATAAGCAACCCATGGAACAATATCAAGGAGTCTAACACATGTGTAATTAGACACTAAGGAGGGGGAAAGGGGCACAGAAAAATATTTGAAGAAATACAATCAAATGTTTCCAGGTTTGATGAAAACAATACACCCACAGATCCAAGAAGCTCAAAGAATCCAATAGAAAGAAAAAACACCATGACACATCATAATATAATGGCTGAAATTTAGTGATAAAGAAAAAAATCTTAAAAGGAACCAGAGACAACATAGGAATAATAGGTGACTGCTCATCATGCAAGCCAAAAAGAATGGGGAACAATCTTTAAAGTATTAAAAGATAAAACTGTAAACCTAGAGTTCTACACTTAGCAAAAATACCTTCCAAAACTAAAAGTCAATTCAAGAGTTTTTCAGACTAGAACAGCTGAGAGAATGCATCACCAACAGACCTGTGCTAGGATCTATACAAACAGACTAAAGAGTAACAGAAATCACAAATATGTGAATCAATACAAGATACATTTATTCTCATTTTAAATCTGTTTGCAAGACAACTGATTGTTTATAATGCATTTTGGGTTTATAGCATATGTGGAAGTAAAGTGTGTAGGACAGCAATAGACAAGTCAGAAAGGGAATGGAAGCTGAAGACTTTCATGATGTACATGAAGCAATATAGTATTGTTTGAAGCTAGACTGTGATAAATTAAAGATGTACATTGTAAATGCTAAAGTAGTCACACCACAACAAAACAAAACGAAGAGGTAGAGTTAACAAGCCAACAGTGGGGATAAAATGGAATCGTAAAAAATATTCAAACCAAAGTAGGCAGAATAAGAGTAAAAAGGGAACAAAGAACAGGTGGAATGAATAGAAAACAAACAGCAAGATCTTAGGTTTAAATCCAACTAAATCAATAATCACATTAAATATAAATGATCTTAACACTCCAATGAAAAGCAGAGATCGTCAGACTGGATTAAAAATAATATCCTTACATATTCTGTTGACAAGAAGCCTATTTCAATATAAGATACATATAGGTAAAGGTAAAAGGACAGGAAAAAGAAAAATCCTGCAGAAAATAACAAAAGAAAGCCAGAGTAACTATACTAATATTAGACAAAGCAGACTCCATAACAAAGAATATTACCAAAGATAAAAAGGGACATTTCATAACAATAAGGGAGTTGAGTCATCAAGAGGACCTAACAACACTAAAGGTACATGTATTGGCTAATCGAGTCTCCAATTACATGAAGAAAAAATTTTAGAACTGAAAGAAAAATTGGACAAATACACAACTATAGTTGGAGATTCTAACACCCTTCTCTCAATAATTTATAGAACAATTAAGCAGAAAATCAGTAATAATATGGAAGATTTGAATAATACTATCAACCAACTTGAGCTGAGATATTTAAAGTATACTCCACCCAACAAAAGTGGTTTTTTCTTCATATTCTGGGCCACAAAACAGATCTCAACGGATTTCTAAGAACTGAAATCATACAGTATTTCTCTGTCCACAGTGAAATTAAAAGCTATCGGGAAAAATCCACAAATACTTGGGAAGTAACCCTTTGGTCAAAGAAGAAATCAAAGGGGAAATTAGAAAATGTTTTGAGATGAATGAAATGAAATACAACATATCAAAATTCGTGAGAGACAGCTAAAGCACTACTCAGAGGGAAATGTATAAAATTAAATGTTTATGTTAGAAAGGGAGGTCAAGATCAGTAATCTAAGTATCTATCTCAAAAAACTCAAACCCAGAGTAAAGAGAAAGAAGGAAATAATAAAGATAAGAGTAGAAATCAATGGCATAGAAAGGAGAAAACCCTACAGAGAAACAAAACAAAACAACAACAACAACAGCAGTGAAACCAGAAGCCAGTTCTTTGAAAAGATTGAGAGAATGGATAACCTCCAGTCAGACTTAGAAAATAAAGATGATCAGCTCTATGTATATTTAAAGAAATTGAATGCAGCATTAAAAAAAAACAACCTTCCCACAAAGAAAAACTCCAGGCCCAGATGGCTTCAATGGTGAATTCCATGAACATTTAAGGGGGAGATGATACTAATTCTCCATGAAGTCTTCCAGAAAATATAAGAGGAGAGAAACCTTCCCAGCAACCCTTGATACCTGGTGGGAGGAGAGGGACAAACAGATCCAGGAGCTGCCAGGTGGGGTGTCTTCTAAGCAGCTTCCTTTTCCCCAGATTTGAAATCCAAACTACTCTCCTAAGGGAGTCAATCCCAAAACCATAAGTACAGAAGACTCCAGAAGCAAGGATTACTTTTTCTGAGTAACCCATCATCAGCTGGGTTTTGAGAAACTGGGGCTCTGCAGAGTATATATGGGGGGAGACAGGTGTCTGCAGCTTGGGGTTTATAACAGAAAACATGGAAGGAGGGAAAACGCTCTGATTGCAGGTGACTACTACAGGCTGGGTGCTAGCCTAAACTCATTAGACTTGTATCTAATCTAATCCACAGAACACATTTGTAAATGGCATTATCATTCCTGCTTTATAAATGAGAAAGCTGATGTACACAGACACTGACTAACCTGCCCAGGGTCACAGAAAATAGCAGACTGGGGTTAGAATCCAGCTCTACCTGACCTTAGGGCCCATGCACCTAAATGGACGTGGTCTTTATATTCTAGAGCACCTCCCTTGGCATCAGCAAGACGAAAGCGTTGAGTTAGGTCACCCCATGGAGCTGATGTTGAGGTCACAGCCTAGTACACTAGACTCTTATGAGCATTAACAGATTTTAAGAACCAGCAGGGTTGAGAGGGATCACATGAAGTTATTTTTAGCAGATTTCTAATATGTATATATATATTATTCCATTGCATATAAATGTTTCACAACATTGTGACAGTTGCCTTGAAAGGTAATATTCAAGAGTACAGAGGACAGGTGTCATACAGTCTGCTATACACCTGAGGCCCACAGAAAATGCAAGACATTAACAGAAGTGTTCCTTTGCCTCCTACAGTGATACACAATTAACATGATAACTACATCTTTCTTTGCTGTTTTTCAGAGTCTGCACTGGCATCAAGGCAGCTCAGAATCTGCATCTAAACATCCCCTTTGGTTATTAACAACGAGGTCAACAGCAAAGCATCAGATGGCAACCTTGACGTAACAATGCTTATTGGCCATTTCTCTTGGTTGAGCTTTACCAAGAGCTCAAGCAGACTTGAATTTCAAGAGAGACTGGATCATGCAATGTACCCTCATGCAATACACCAACCTCCTCTGGATCCGGGCCAGGACTGCATGAATTCTCTCACTGTACCATGTGTACTTCTCCTTGGTAATGCAGACATGGACCAAGCTCCCATCCTTCCAGGGAGCATGGACAAATCTGCTGCAGTATTTCGCATGCACTGTCTTCTTGTTGGTCTCCTAAGGAAAAGACATAGGACAGAAGCCACTCAGAAACCATTCAAAGAAGAAAAGTCCCCAGATGGCACCTCCACCTCTGCCTTATTTATACAGCTCCTAGCACTCACTCCCACCATAAAATCATTCAACAGTTGGTTCAACCAAACATATTACCGGGGCCTACTCCATATGGAGCCCTGCGCTGGATGTCGTGAATGACGGTCAGCAAGACATGGGCCATCCCATTTGTGCCCAGAGAAGCTAATGTTTCCAGCAGAGAGATGCTAAACACACACACAGGCACACACCTACATATACAAACACAGAGAAAGTAGCAATGTAGAACACTAGCACCCAGTACCTGGTCCTGGGTGGAGACAGTAATGATTGGGCAAGTTCTGGCAAAGAAGAAAGAGTTCACAATGGACTAGAGGGTCAGGGAGATCTAGAGGAGGTGGGACTTAAGACACCCCAAGCATCCTTCCACTGTTACTCCCAGCGCCAAATGAAGAAAAGTAGTAAAGAACCCCATGCCACATCTAGGGTCCTTCCTGGACATACGGAACTGGCCCAAGGACAAAGTTTTCCCACAAAGAGAGCTTTCCGAAGGACTGTCTCTATCACTCATCCAACCAGTTTATAAATGCATCAAGCACCACTCCGCCAGGCCCTGTTCTAGGCACCAGGAACACAATCCATAAAAGAAGACCAAAATCCCTGCCTTCATGGAGCTCACGTGACAGGAAAAGAGCCAGATGATAAACCAATACTCATCTAGCAGGTCAGAGGATGACAAATGCTGTGGAGACAAATAAGGCAAGGAAGGAGAAGAGAGAATGCTGAGGGACAGGGGAGGGGAAGGGGCAAGTTAAAACCTAGAAGGGAAAGCCTCAAAGAGAAGATGAGGGCTTCCCTGGTGGCGCAGTGGTTGAGAGTCTGCCTGCCAACGCAGGGGACGTGGGTTTGTGTCCCGGTCCGGGAAGATCCCACATGCCGCAGAGCGGCTAGGCCCGTGAGCCATGGCCGCTGAGCCTGCGCGTCTGGAGCCTGTGCTCCACAACGGGAGAGGCCACAACAGTGAGAGGCCCACATACCGCAAAAAAAAAAAAAAAGAAAAGAAAAGATGAAATATGACTGAAACCTGAGGGAACAAAGTGTGTGGCCCTTCGGAGGTCTGGGGGGAGTCTGAGGACACAGCAACGACAAAAGCCCTTAGGTAAGTGTTTGCCTAGCATGTCTGTAGACTTTTAGGAAGGGCAGTATAGCCGAAACATAGTGAGTGAGGGAAAGAGCAAGATGAAGCCAGAGAAACAGGAGGAGGACCAGGAAGCAGATGCTGTGAAGCTTGCTCACTGATGGAAATGATTCTGGCTTGTCCTCTGAATGAAAAGAGGAAATATCCAAGGGCCTTAACATAAGAAACGACACAATGTTTTTAAGTTGAGATACAACTGACATTTAACATTTTATTAGTTTTAGGTGTACAACATAATGATTTGATATATGGATATACGGGGAAATGATCACCATGGTAAGTTTAGTTAACCTTCATCACCCCACAGTTACAATTTTTTTCATGTGATGAGAACTTTCCAGATCTATTCTCTTAGAAAAATGACACAATTTATACTTGTCTTACTCACAATTTAAAAGTTTCATTTCTAATCAGTTTTCGGGGTATTTTAAAAATAAATTTATTTATTTACGGCTGCGTTGGGTCTTTGTTGCTGTGTGCAGGCTTTAGTTTCAGTGAATGGTGCATGGGCTTCTCGTTGCGGGGGCTTGTCGCGGAGCCCGGGCTCTAGGTGCACAGGCTTCAGTATTTGTGGCACGCAGCCTCAGTAGTTGTGGCTCGCAGGCTCTAGAATGCCGGCTTGGTAGTTGTGGCACATGGGCTTAGTTGCTCCGCGGCATGTGGGATCCTCCCGGACCAGGGCTCGAACCTGTGTCCCCTGTATTGGCAGGTGGATTCTTAACCACTGCGCCACCAGGGAAGCCCCCTTTTTTCATTTTAAAGGATAACTGTGGATACTCTGCTGAGAATAGACTGTAGATAGTCAAGGGCAGAGTCAGGAGATCAGTGAGGCGGCTTGGACCAGGGGTAGGAATGGTGAGAAGTGGCCAGATTCTGATTTACAGATATATTATGAAGGTAGAACTGACAGGATTTAATGAGAGGTCAGATGTGGGTATGAGATAAAAGAGGGGAGTCAGGAATGACTCCCAGGTTTCTGGCCCAGAACTAAAAAAGTGGAGTGGCAATAAATTGATGGGAGGAAGATTATGGGAGAGCAGCCTTGAAGGGAACGATGGGGATTCAGTGCCTGATGTGTTAGGTTCCAGATGCCTATTAGACATCCCAGTAACATGGCAAGTAGTCCAGCAAAGGCCAGGGAAGGACTCAGAGCTGGAGATTTAAAGTTGGAAGTCACCAGCACTCACACAGTATTAAAAGCCACGGGGCCGGATGAGGTCATCCAGAGAATGAGAGCAGATAGAGAAGAGGTCCAGGGACTGCGCCTTGAGGCCCTTCGGCAGATAGAGATTGGGAAAATGAGAACGAAATGACAAGGAAGACTGAGAAAGATTAGCCAGGATGAACTGGGGGATGGGGATTGACATTTATACACAATTGATACTATGTATAAAATAGATAACTAATGAGAACCGGCTGTATAGCACAGGAAACTCTACTCAGTGCTCTGGGGTGACCTAAACGAGAAGGAAATCCAAAAAAGAGGGGATATATGTATACATATAGCTGATTCACTTTGCTGTACAGTAGGAACTAACACAACATTGTAAAACAACAATACTCCAATAAAAAGTTTTTTAAAAAAAAAAATTTTTCAAAAAATTCTCTGATTTAAAAAAAAAAAAAAGGTTAGCCAGTGAGCTAGGCAGAAAAACAAGACAGTGTATTTTCTGCAAGCAAAAGAATTTCATGGAAGTAACCAACAATAGCAACTGGTGATAACAGGTCAAGTAAGAAAGAGACTGAGAATTAACCTCTGAATGTAGCAATTCAGGGATCCTCGGAAAGAGTGAGACCTTTGCCTCATTGGAGTATATTCAAGAGAGCATGGGAGAAATATGGGATTAGAGAAAAAGAATTTACAAAACTATTGAGGCATTGGGTTCCAAAAATGAACAGAGGAATAAGGCGAAAGAGGCAGAGCCAGAGACGAAGACGGGGGTCAAAGAACTGTATTTTTAAGATGGGAGAAGTACCGCCATGTTTTTTATGCTGACAGGAAAGATCTAGAAATGAGGACAATATTAATGACACACACTAGAAAGGGGGAGAATGGATGAAAGACAGGATAGGGGTCAGTGCACACGTGGAAGGGTTGGTTGGTGGGGACAATTCAGCCATCCTAGAAGAAACAGGGGTAGAGCGCACAGGTGCAGATGCCCGGGGGTTTGTAACGTGGAGGCAAATGTTCACGGATGTTCACTTCAGTGTTCAGTGAACTGCGAAGCAAGGTCTCCTGCTAAGAGCGGGTGGAGAGGAGGAGGTGTTGGAGGTGTGAGGAGAGAGGAGGCAGACATCTCAGAGAACAGGAGTCAGAGTGGATTGTAAACCCGAGCAGGGTGCGGGGCAGTGGCACAAAAGATCTGCCTGAAATCAGACGTCAGGAATCTAAAGTGAAACCAGGTGGCTGTGTGTTTTTCTCCAGTTTCCTTCATCAGAGTCAATCGCATGAGTATAAGGCAGAAAGCTGGGTTTAACAAAGGTTGGGGTTTTGCCAGATGAGTGCAAGAATGTAAGGCATGGGGAGTAGCTGAGGATTATGAGAGGGACAAAGGATAGAGGACAGAGAAAAGGTCACAGAAACAACCAGCTGTATATGCCCATGGGGCTGAAAGACTGGAATTAGTGTAGTAGAGGAAATAACCTAAAAAGAGTGGGAATTGATTATGTGGGTTATGATTACACAGTTATTTGCCATGACGAGGTCAAGGGTATGCCATGGCAGGATGGAAGAGAAGGAATGGAGGAGAAAGTCATTGAAAGTCATTGAACAGGTCAGAGAAATGAAAGGTCTGGGTATGGGAAGGGTCATCCACAAAAAACTGACATCACTAAGGATTGAAACAGCTGGAGCCAGTGACAGCAAGCCAGAAGCTATAATCTTCAAGGATGGATGGGGGTGACCTGAGGCTCAGTGGGTGTCAGATACAGAAGGTACCTTGGGTGGTACATTCTGATGACCTGGGAAGAGGGAGGGAGAATGATCAAGAAAACAGCAAAGAGGAACAAGGAGGTCACCACCCACCTCTGTGCCCACAGACCCAGGGAGAATGGGAGAGAAACTAGGGTCCTTGAGCAAGAACCCAGACAAGCAGGTGACGGGAACGTTTCAGAGTATGTGAGGCTACGGAGGGTCTGCAGATGACTTCCAGTTCCAGAGGGCACAGTGGAGGGGTTTTAGGAGTCAGTGGGGGATGGAAGAGGCTCACAGAAGGGATGCCAGAGCCACACAGGGATGAGAATCCAGGGGTCCAGGGGTGACTGATGTAGGCAGGATTGAAGCACATAATGGGATCAGTCCTGATGTTCTCAAGGCAGGCAGGAAGGCGAACCATATCTCCACCGCAGTGCAAAGATGGAAGGAGAAACACATCCTCTCTCTCAGTCTCACCATGTGCTCCCTACACTGAATCCCATCACGTGGCATTTCCCAACTGTGCCCTGTGCATTTCCAAATGGAAACACACCAGACCAGAAGTTACGAGAACACAGGTGTCCGGCACCAGAGTGTCCAAATGGGAAAGGCACAGTGTTGAGAGCCCAACAGATGTGAATTCAAACCCTGCCTCTACCTGCCCCGAGATCTCAGCTGAGTTGTCTAACCCCTTGGAGGCCCTGGGACTTCATTTTCTCATGTGTGATACAAGAGCACAAATATTCACCTTGAATATAAAGTGGGTAGGCATTCCATAAATGCTCCTTTCTGACTCACCATGTTTGTAATAAAGAAAACAAGGAAGGCAACATCTAGTGGGCATCTCCTAAGTGCCAGGCATCGTGCTTATACATGCAATTTTCAGATTTAGACTTTACACCACCCATTTTACAGATGTGGAGAGTGAGACTCAAACAGGTTAAATTATTTGCTCAACATCTCATATTTAGTAACTGGTAGAAGCAGTATTTACACCCAAGTCTTCTCATTCAACTCCGGTGTACTTTCCACCATACCACACTGCCTGGTACATAGTGAAGGCTCAGTAAATATTTGTTGGAGGAATAAGTGATGAGACTAGAGTGGGTTTCTGAACATCAGGGCTGGCTTTGTGCTCAAGCAACATAAGTGGCCATGAATGCAACGTGACTTCAAGGGGTGCCCCAAGACATCAAGTTACTGGACTTTGCCTGCAAATTCCCTAATTAGAAATGCATTTTTGTCTCCTCTCCTCCCCTGCTCATCCATCTTAGAAATGCTACACAACAAGGCATTTTTCGTCGTTTATTTCTCAGTGTCTCAATTTCCCGGATCCATACCTACAAAGCAGTTTTTATAGTTAAAAGTCTAGGGGGTCCTTCCCAGTGGGAGTCTGGGGGAACCCTAAAGAATCAACCTATTTCACAGCTTCAGTTTCTTTCTACCTTATACACACATCACAGTTTTAGGTATAAATCCAGTTTCAGATACGTATACCAAATACTAAAAATAAAATTGTCGGGCTCCCCTGGTGGCGCAGTGGTTGAGAGTCTGCCTGCCGATGCAGGGGACACGGGTTCGTGCCCTGGTCCGGGAAGATCCCACATGCTGTGGAGTGGCTGGGCCCGTGAGCCATGGCCGCTGAGCCTGCACGTCTGGAGCCTGTGCTCCGCAACGGGAGAGGCCACAGCAGTGAGAGGCCCGTGTACCACAAATAAATAAATAATAAAATTGTCCCTTTTTCATTGGTGAACGAGGGCAGCTCTATACTGTACACTTCTCAACTTTTAGTATACTATAATTTGTTAGTGTCAGAAGTTTGAGGTAAAATTCCCCATTTATAAAGCCAAATTCTTCAAACCATCCCTATAAAATTTCATTTAAATTTGTCAAGAAAGCAAAGGAAAAAATCAGGATTAGAGAAGACCTGTGCATACCACACTGTTGGGAGCCTGCAGTAAGCTATGTTCAAATTGACACGAATTCATATTTTAAAATATTCAGGGCCTAATGTATTTTAAAAATGAAAATTTAGTTAGGTATGATTTCCTGAACTAATAACATTACTGAATAAGGTCTACAAAAGCAGAAAACGGTACTGAGGGAGGAAACCCACAAATGAGATTTCCCTGCAATGTAGCAATTACTCTGGATCCCAATATGTAAGCCAGGAAACAAGTCTCGCATCAATTCTGCATTTTTTCTCATTCAATTTTGATATTCTCCTCCTTGCAGTTCATTGTAAACGGCAATCAGAGGGCAAAAACACAACGTCATGTGGCTAATGTGGCCCCAAAGGAAAACAGTGCTTCCCCGGGTGGACGTGTGGAACCAGTGGCCATGCAGCCTAAGAGGGAGCGTCAAAGAGGCTGGGGTTTCACCTCTGTAGGACTGAGAGACTTTGCAATGATGATCTTGACACTGAATCAGAGCCTTAGAGAATACATAAAGGGACGCTGCATTTGGGAAGGACCTTGATTTCCTCTCCAAGTAGTCTCTGCTGGGCTGCCGTAACTGACATGTCTGCTCTGTGGCTTGCATTTTGGCTCTCACTTCAGTGTGTACCTGGGTTTTCACTACCTTCTAAAAGAGATTTCCCTCAGTTTTACAAATTTACAATATTTTACCCTGATTTTCTGTTTCATATGGAGACACTTTTTAGTCTTTCTATAATTCTAAACTTCGGACAGTCTTCTGGGTCCTGTTCTACACACCAGCGTTTCTCAAAGTGTGGCTCCCAGATCAGCAGCTTCAGCATCATCTGGGGACTGTTATAAATGCACTTTCCTGGGCCCGGCCTCAAACCCAGTGACTCACGCACACTAAAGGTTAGGAGCCACTACTACAGATCATTATCCTTCCACTACGAGCCAGAGTCAGGTATTTTGAGAAGCTGTATTCCTTTCAGACCCATTGTCACAATGGAACTACACCTTTCAAAAGTTTACAGTATAGACCCTTACCACGCTATAACCCCTTAGAGAATATAATTTTATGTTTACTGGAAATCCAGTAAATGCTGGCCGGTAACCACTTGAATAATGTAGCTCCAATATAGTGACGGTTCAAGAGGACCGTAGAAATGCCTGCTTTGGGGCATATTCACCAGCAGTTTCTCTCTTCAATTCAATACAGGGAAACAAAGGGCTTCTTTTTTGACACAATGCCTGAATTTCTATAAGCACAGCTCCTGGCTTATGTATAATGATTGTCTAATTCACTTATATCTAGAAGCCTTCCTCAGACTTGAGCTCCACTCCCACAAGTAGCATTCAGAAAAGTGTAAGGCAGGGAACAGAGGAGCATCCTTCTTCAAAGGCAGCATTCATGCTGCCTTTCAACCTTGGTCCTGCCCTGGGTCCAGCCCTGCTCCTAGATGCCCCTCCCAGGGCATCCCCATCTAGGTGTTCACTTCACTTACCGCACTGGTCTGCACCGACTCGTTCCCCGGTTTGGCTTTTATATCAACAACTCCATCAGCATGGCGGAAGGAGCAGTCAGCAATGGCATCATAAAATGACAGCTTCTGGGATTTCAAACCATATTTCTGTAGCCACTTCTCAGAGTCCCAGGTGTCCTCTGGATTCGACTCATTTTCAGCAGAGGTTGCTCCTAATTGTAGTTTTGGAATCACAATTCATCAGCCGTTCATATGACACAAGACTTTCATATGTCATCCTCAACTTAATATTTTAAAGAAACATGTTCTTTGTCAGCTCACATTCTTTTCAGGAAGCATGCTTTCCAAAGCAGGACTGGCAGAGAATTGGTTCACAAGACTGGAAGGCAGGAATCTGCTACTTTTCATTTCACTTCCTCTGCTACCTAAGTTGACTGGACCCATGCAGAGGGGGAGGTGGCTGATAGGCAAGGCAGGAGAGCATTAACCGTAGGGTCAGAAGCTCTGGGTTCACGTCCTGGCCCCGTTACTTACCAGCTTGGGCAAGTTGCTCAAACTTGGGTGAGTCACCCCATTTAACCTCTCTGAGCTTCAGTGGAATTCTTCACCTGCAGATAGCATCTGCTTGGCCTTCCTAAGGGTGTCGAAGTGATTCAATATGAAAAGTTATGTGAAAGTGCGTGGTAACGAGTAGGGAGAGGAATCAGGGACAGGAGCTCCCCTATTAACTTGGTGTATTTATCCTGACTCAGAGCCTGGCTCTCACCTCTGCAGGCTCAAGAACCTCACGTCAGCTCAGGCGCCTGGAGCTGTATCTATCTATGCCTCACTTTAGGCTCACATGTTCAATTACAGCAAGAAGGCCAATCGCCCAAATATCCCTAGCCTTAGGCGCATTCCCTTGGTGTTTTCCAAATCTTATCTGTACTCTCTAAGGGGGAGGAGGTGTCATGTTACCTGCCAGCTTATCATACAAACAGCAAAGTATCTAACCATGTGGCTCAAAAGCCCTATGGCCACCTAAGGGAGAGTGGGGTATCTGAGGATGGGCACAGAGGAGGCATGGTGTCTGGAGCTGGCCCGTGAGAGCTGACTGTGCCCCTTTCCCTCCCGACTCCAGGCTCAGTGGTAGCGCGTGGTGAAACTGACCATGCCTGCCAGGAGCATATACAGAATCTGAAAATCAGCAGATGCTACAAATGAGGGCTTTCTTATTCCAGAGAGTGGTTGATAACATTTGTCTGCATGATGCCCCTGCAAGGAAGGCAGAAAGGAGCCTGAGCTCTTAGCCCCAGTGGGACCAGTAGAGCCTCAGGAGAACCGGGAGAAGGTGCTGTGCAGAGAGGTGGTTTTTAAAACGGGTACGATCACGTATTAGGTCCATCAGCCCTACAGAGTTTATTTTCACTTGGATCACTGGTTCTCAACTCTGCACACTGGAATCCTCTGAGGAGTTTTAAAATATACTGATGCCTGGGTCCCATGCATGATTCTGTTTTAACTGATCTGGATGTTGAGATTTTTCAAAGTTCCCTAGGTGGTTATACTGTGCAGTCAAGCACTAGGGTAAGATGAAGAGAGCTTTCTAAATTATGATTCAGTGATCCCTCCATTTATGCTTCTATCAGACAGATTCAAGTTAAATTATACTTTTAATGGGAAACAAAAATACTACCCATAGTTATCCATTACTATATTTAAGGGGATATATAATTAGAATAATATTTGAAGAAATAAAACACTTGAGAGCCAATTATTTCTCAATAACACGTAAAGGATCTGTCCGTTAATGTTACATATGTCCTCAAATTTTAATAGAACAGCTTTTAAATAACACACTCTGAAACCTACTGGAGCTGGAACTTCTCAAAGAAGCTTGATTTTGGCTTCTGAACTTTAAACCAATCTGGCATCAAAAGCCCCTCTGGACACCATCCCCGATGTCAGCACTTGGTTTCTACATGACTCACAAAGTGTCTTTTCAATCTGCATAGGGGACTGAAGTCAGAGGTTTCCCAGAGCTTCTGATCCCAAGGTTCCCCTGCAAGTTCTCCTGCATCGCAGGGAAAAAGCAAAAGGAAATTGGAGGCATTTTCGTCAGTGGGGTCAGCCTCCTTGGAGAAACCCTTTGGGTGACCATTTTCCTCAATTATTGTTGATTACATTCTAAGCCTTTGTCTCCTCTTTACTCCTACTTTATTCTCCTCCCTCCTTTATGATCAATAGGTGTAGTAGGAAATAAACTTTTCATTCAATTATTTCCATAGCAACACACACACCTATCACATGCTTTGCTCTCTTTTGGGTTGCTTTCTTTTGAAAAGACAAGAGGCTTTTATCAATTATAAATTCAAGCCAATCATAAAAGAATTTCCTAAAAACACATCAAACAAATTCTAAGAAGGGATTTTTCAAGAGCCAGAGACTAATTTTTGACTGTAGCTTCACCCAGGACCAGGCAGTGCAGTCACCCTGAGGGTATGATTCAGGCTCCCAATTACCCTCTGAAAAGGGATTGGAGGAAGACCCCAAAGCAACTGGAACTTCATAAAGGAAAGAAGGGGCAGCCAAGCATACAAAACCAAAGAGCATAGGTGCCCCAAAGCTGAAGAAAGGAGAGAAAGGGTGAAGTCTTTTCACTTTCAGTGCTAATTACACCACCCCCATCTGAGCCTCATTTTCCCAGGGAGAGGAGAGGAGTGGCGAGGGAGTCATCCATTCGTTACAAGTCACTCACTAAGGGGTCCTTCCCATTCCCCTGCAGTTGTCTTAATGAAATGTGCTACATAAATTCTCACCTATGGAGCCAAGGATAATACCTTCATGTATGATAGAGATGTGACCTCACAGTGCATCCTAGATTCTCTCTAATCCATGGGCAGATCACATCCATGTCACAGGATAACTTACCTGCCACCCGGCCCCTGTCCTACTTATCAATCTCAGAACATTTTTCAAGGAGTAAGACCTACCGGCCAGTGCTTTTGAAACATCACAGCTTCAGCCAGGGCCACAGCAAAGAGACAAACTGGACACAGTCCATCAGTGCCCACTCTTCCTCTAGAGGCTCACAGCCATCAAGGACTTAGAGTCACCATAACTACCCTCCCCTTGGCGATGGTTAATCTTATGTGTCAACTTAGCCGAGCCACACTACCCAGATATCTGACAAACATTATTCTAGATGTTTCTATGAAGGTATTTTAAAAGTGAGATTAATATTTAAATTAGCAGACTTTGAGTAAAGCAGATAAGGGCATCTCCATTCAGTTGAAGCCTTAGTAGAAGACAGACTGACGTCCCCTGAGGAAGAGGGAATTCTGCTTTTAGACCCAAACTGCAATACCAGCTCTTCCCTGGGTCTCCAGCCTGCTGGCCTGCCCTGCAGATTTTGGACATGCTGGCTTCCACAGGCATGTGAGCTAATTCCTTAAATCTCTCTCTCTATACACACATGTATACATACACAGACACACACACACACACACTTAAATATACACATATCCTATTGGTTTTGTGTCTCTGAAGAACCATGACTAAGAGGCCCATCCTCCTCCACTGAAAGTTACTTGTCCAGAACCTCATTCCTGCCATGGTCCATGTGCCTTTCAAGGGAACAGTCAGCTAACGACTAAACTACAGCTCTAGATCTGGAACCAACCTCACAGAACATCAAGTTCAATGTTTCCCACAGTGTGTTCCACAGACTCTACTTCTACTGCATGTCAGTGGCTATTACTCAGAGAGAGGGTTCCTTAGCAAAACGTTTGGAGAGCTTGAAAATAAACAGTTTCAAGGGGTTTTTCAACGAAGGACTTGTCAAAGCCTTTGTTGTAGGAATCAGCAGTGGGTCTCACCATGAGCAGAGGCATGAATAGTATTTCCTCAAGGCATTTAGTCTAGGCCCTTTCTCCACAGAACATTTTGTAGGGCTTTTATTTGATAGATCGCAGCTTGGTACACACTGTCCAACATCCCTGTTATCACAAGTGTCATGAGACAGTAAACCAACCCTTGGCTACCATGTGGAAAGTGGCACGTGGGAAGTGGCACAGGAAAAGTGGCACATCATGTGGGAAGTGGCACTGCGAAACAGTAACAAAGAAGCTGGAAGTGGTGTCCAACAGCAAGCAAGCGAGAGAGAAGGAAAGAGAGAGGAAGGAAGCAAGGAAGGGAGGGAGGGAGGGAGGGGAGGGAGGGAAGGAGGGAAGGAAGGAAGGAGGAAAGGAAGGAAGGAGGGAAGGAAGGAAGGAGGGAAACAGAAGAGAAGAGAAGGAAAGAGAAAGAGGGAGGGAGGAAGAATTGAGGATAGCTGGGAAGAGAGAGAGAGGAAGGAGAAAGGGGGCAGCTGCAGGGAAAGAAATCCGGACACTCCTGCTGGTGAGATGGGTGAGATTTCAACAGGCTCAGCAGGCAGCAGCTGGCAGGACTGAGGGTTCTCTGAAGGTGGGACGATGAGGCCCACCTGGGTCGGGAGCCCAAGAGACAGGTGTTGACAGCATGGCTCAGGAGAGTAGACTGTCTCCGGGCAGTTACACACTTTGTGCACTGCACTTGCTGACTGACTGATATCTTCCGTTCATCAACACTTGTTAAAGCACCGAGGGCTGAGCTTGTTTGCCTGGCACTGGGAGGGGAGCCAAGCCAAGGGGAGGAGGAGATGGAAGGGCAGAGAAAGGTACCCACTGATATTCTGCACAACTGATTCACCTGGCAGATTGGGGTAAAGGTTCTCTGGAGTGCCCCAGGGGGTGCACACACGAGGGCAGGGGTACAAGGAGATGCAGTGACGTGCCTGAAGTCACATCTCTAATACGTGCCTGAGTCCAAACTGGCAGCTATAGAGTCTGCCCCGAGTGGACTGTTGAATAATCTTGGGAATGATGATTAGCGTGTGCAACCATTACGTTCATGAGAGATCGGGAAAGAATCTTGATGAATTCTAGGCCCTTTCTCCCCTGAAAATGATTTTCACTTCCTACTTGTAATGCTTGTAAAAATCAAAGTAGAATCTGTTGAAAAGAAGGGTTCCATGGTTTATGCAACTTCAATAAACCAGCAAAAAAACGATCCCAACCCTGAGTTCTCTAACTCCTATAATCTTCAGGGGGTGTAAGCAGGAGGGGAAGGAAGTTAAATGAACAAAGAGGCAAAAAAGAAGCAGATGTAAAAATAAAGAACATAAAGCACAGATAATGGATAGGATGTGGGAGAGGAGCTAATGCCTCTCAAAGATACCATTCTGTTTTCTAATTTTTTTTCTTCTGCCTCGTGATTCTGAAAGAAGGAAGCTTACAAAACATTACAAGTAGGCTGTGGATGAGGCAGCTGCAGGAAGAATGTTTACTTTCTGATGATACCTGCAACTAGACACTGAGAGATAAGGAGCAATAGCTCATGACAAACCTGCATGAAGGCTAAGGAGAACCCACCAGTAGAGCACAGGCTCCAAGAGAAGAATTTCGAAAGCCACACATTTCGTGTGTCTATGTCTAAAATGACATTGAAAATAAATTGAAAATAGTTGAGGATCAGTGACATAGGCCACAAATTATACCAGAGGCAACTATTTCTTTAAAAGATAGCATGACACGGCAAGAGAAACACAGACCAATTCAAGATGTTTGGTATTAAGTGGAAAAATCAAGATTAAGAAATGAGAAAAGGATTAATGGAGTTTGGGAATTTAAGGTTAAGAATCCAAAATTCTCGCGGTAGTGAGAATGGCAACTCTTAGAGTGGGAATACTAGAATTAAACCAAGACAGAGATCTGAATCTGCTTCCCTTGGGAAATTAAAATATTTGCCACTTTTTTGATCTTGCATCAACAGAGAACATGTTTTGTATTATTTTAATCCTTTTAAATTTATTGACACTTATTTTATGGTCCAACATATGGTGTCTTCTGGAGAATAATCTGGGTGCATTTGAGAAGATTATGTATTATACTGCCGTTGCGTGGAACAGATATCTATAGATAACTATTAAGTCTAGTTGATTTATTGTGTTGTTAAAGTTTTCTATTGATCTTCTGCCTGGTTATTCCATTCTTTTTTTTTTTTTTTTTGCCACCTTGCGGCATGTGGGATCTTAGTTCCCTGACCAGGGATCTAACCTGTGCCCCCTGCAATGGAAGCATGGAGCCTTAACCACTGGACCACTGGGGAAGTCCCTCCATCATTACTGAAAGTAGGATACTGAAGTCTTCAACTATTACTGTTGAACTATTTCTCCTTTCAATTTGCCAGTTTTTGCTTAAAGATCTGCTGTTAGGTGCATATATGTTTACAATTATAATACCTTCTTGGTAACTTGACCCTTTTATTATTATCAGATACCTCTTTGTAAAAATTTTTTGTTTTATCATCTATTTTGTCCAAAATTAGCATAGCTACTCCAGCTCTTTGATTGTTACTATTTGTATGTCTTTTTCCATCCTTGACTTTCATCCTATTTGCATCTTTCAATCTAAAGTGTGTATTTTGTAGACAGCATACGGTTGGAACATTTTTTTTAAATCCATGTGTTTATCTCTGCTGTTTAACTGAAGTGTATAATTCATTTTTATGTAATATAGTAAATGATATGGTAGGATTCACATCTGACATTTTTCTATTTATTTTCTATATGTCTTAAATCTTTTTTGTTCCTCTATTCTTCTATTACTGCCTTTTGTGTCCAAAAAGATATTTTCTAGTATACCATTTTAATTCCCTTGGCATTTCTTTTACTAAATTTTTTGGGTTATATTTTTAGTGGCTGCCCTCAGGACTACACTTGTATCTTAACTTACCACAATCTAGTTCAGATAAATGGCAAATTAATCTCAATAGGTACACAAAAGCTTTATACCTATATAGCTCCATTCTCTCCCCACTCCTTGTGCTGTTATTCTCATATAAATTATATCTTTATACATTATGTGCCCATCAACACATATTTATAATTATTGCTATGTGCAGTTGTCTTTTAAATCAAATAGGAGAATAAGTTCAAACAAAAGCTACATTTATACTGTCTTTTATATTTACCCATGTAGTTATCTTTTTTTTTTTTTTTTTTTTGCAGTAATGCGGGCCTCTCACTGTTGTGGCTTCTCCCGTTGCGGAGCACAGGCTCTGGACGTGCAGGCTCAGCGGCCATGGCTCACGGGCCCAGCCGCTCCGTGGCATGTGGGATCTTCCCGGACCGGGGCACGAACCCATGTCCCCTGCATCGGCAGGCGGACTCTCAACCACTGCACCACCAGGGAAGCCCCCCACGTAGTTATCTTTATAATGTGGATTCAAGTTACTCTCTAATACCCTTTCATTTCATCCTTAAAGACTTTCTTTATTATCTTTTATAAGGCAAGTTTTCTAGCAATGAAATCTCTCAGTTTTTGTTTATCTTGAATGTGTTAATCTTTCCTCCTTTTGATGGATAATTTTCCCAGATATAGTATTCTTCATTGACAGACTTTTTCTTTCACCACTTTGAATATTTCATCCCACTGCCTCTGGCCTCTATGGTGTCTGATGAGAAATCAGTTGTTAATTGTACTGAGGATCACCTGCATGTGATGAGTCACTTGTCTCTTGATGCTTTCAGGAGTCACTTTTAGGGCCTGGTGCTTTCTGTTGTGGACAGTTGTTTGTTATTGATTCAATTTCTTTAACAGATATAGGCCTATTAAGATTGTTTGTTTCTTCTTGTGGGAGATTTGACAGATTGTGCCTTTCAAGGAATTGGTCCATTTCATCCAGGTTATCAATTTTGTAGGCACAGAGCTGTTCATAATATTCCTTTACTATCCTCTTAACATGGGATCCCTAGTGATGTTTCCTCTTTCATCGCTGATATTTGTTATTTGTGTGTTTTCTCTTTCATTCTTAGCTAGCCTGACTAGAAGTTTATTGATTTTGTGGATCTTTTCAAAGAATCAGAGCCAGCTTTTGATTCTGTTGATTTTCTTTACAGATTTTGTTTTCAACGTCATTAATATCTGCTCCAGTTTTTAATCATTTTTTTCTTCTGTGTACTCTGCATTTAATTTGCTCCTCTTTTTCTAGTTTCCTAAGGTGGAAGCGTATTGACTTTGGATCTGTCTTCTCTTTTAATTTAATTGCATTCAATGCTATAAATTTCCCTCTAAGCACTGCTTTTGCTGCATCCCACAAATCTTGATACGTGGAATTTTTATTTTCATTTAACACAGTCACTTTCTAACATGATTCTAGCTTTGACATTTCATCATATCTTGTATTACATTCCAATAACCTTCCTGAATTAAATGCACCACATCTACAGAATCCTAATGAAATAATTCTTCTTCCACATTTTGGGGGGATTTTTTTCAGTGAGAGTCTTAACACTGATTTGTGGAAGCATTACATGCTACTCTTATGCAGATGTTTTTATGTTTGTGTTTTTTGTCTAGAAAATACAGAGCTCACTACACATGAGAAAACGTATGCTTGAGTTAAACAAAATACTGGCCCTTTCTAGCACTCTCACTTGCTGCTTATTAATCAGCTTCGTCAATACTCATCTAGGAGCTTAGCTTTGACACCTATATCTTCTTTAACCCTAAGTCCTGCCAGGTTCAATATTTGAATTCTCCCTCAGATCTGCCCACTAGCATCATCTTCACATACTATCACCCTAGTCCAATATTCTTTCATTTCTTGTCTATACTAACATCCTAACTCTCTTCCCTCATCCTCACTTGGTCCCTCCCCTCCAATCTTTTCCCACACAATAGTCAAAGTGGTTTTTTTCTAAATACAAATCTGATCTTATCATTCCCTTGCTTAAAAGCTTCCACTGGGTTCCCACAGGTCTGAAATTAAGAACTGACTTCTCGGGCTTCCCTGGTGGCGCAGTGGTTGAGCGTCCGCCTGCTGATGCAGGGGACACGGGTTCGTGCCCCGGTCTGGAAAGATCCCACATGACACGGAGCAGCTGCGCCCGTGAGCCATGGCCGCTGAGCCTGCGCGTCCGGAGCCTGTGCTCCGCAACAGGAGAGGCCACAACAGTGAGAGGCCCGCGTACCGCAAAAAAAAAAAAAAAGAACTGACTTCTCATGCCATGGACTCCAGACCCAGCATAGTCTGGTCCTTAGGTACTTTTCCAGACTCATCACAGGCCAATTGCTAACTTGAATTCTGAGCTCTGGCCACACTCATCTTTTCCAGCTCTACTAAAGTGCCATGCTCCTTCCTGCCTCAGGACCTTTGCATGCACTATTCTGTTGCCTAGCGTAAATTCTTCCCTTACTACCACCCTTCATCTCATTAACTCACCCCCTCAACCCTCAGATATCAGCTCCAATGTTATTTCCTCAGCGAGGCTTTCCTTTACCCCAAAAACCTCAGGAGCTCACATCTTTCCTTAGTCATACTTCCCCAGGTGGGAATTATACCTCCATGTGCTTCTGATTTTCTACCCTTCCTGAACAAGAAATGGTACAAGATCCTGCTTTATTAGGGGCCATTCCATGGCCGTTTTTCGTCATTATACTCACTGTCTAGCACAGAGCTACGTATAGTGAGCATTCAATAAACAAAAGAATAAATAAATGGATCAAACTTTTTTTATGCTATCATTACATTCTATGTGTCAGCACAGTTCTGAGTGTTTTACATATATTTTCTCATTTAATTCTCACAATAGCACATTGGGTAGGTATTATCATTATCCCAATTTTGCAAATAAGGAAACTGAGGCACAGATAATAAATGTCTTGTCCAGGGTCACACAGGAGTGGGCAGAGCCAAGATTAATGTCTTTGTAACTCCAAACCTGTGTACTTCACCATCACTAATGACTACAGGGAAATCCAGCCAGTTATTTAACACAATGCCAATAAACATGAGCATTATCTCTTTCTCCACTTGTTAAAAAAAGTGCTCAAAACTCCCGCAGAGCTCCTTGATGGAACTTCCTACAGAGCCTGAATGGACCTTTTGCCTTTTCCTTGTCTTTTGACATTGAGTTTGATATTCTGAACCAACCAAGTATGTGGAGTCCAATTTCGGCATCACTACACAACATGATTAGACTAATTATCTCTAGTGAGTCATAAAATGTCTGTGAAGGTTACTGCAAATGCAGAGTTCCTGAAATGCTTTGAGCTGAAGCATCATCCCAAGAAGAGTAAAGTCTCCCTAACTTTGGACAAATTCTTGAACGTTTTGTGAGAAAGGCCATATTATCGTTTGAGAGCCATACCTGGCACACACACAGTCACACACACAAACACACAGAATGCTCGGATATGCCAACACCAATGTCTCTGAACAGCTCAGCACTTCAGGAGAGATGCACAGCCTCCTGCGTTACTTCATTAAGAGCTGTGTTAAGGTATAATTGATAATAACAATAAACTATATACATTTAAAATGTATAAACTGGTAAGTTTTGCCATATGCATGGTTAAGTTTATGTCAATCATTTTGCTATTTGTTGTCTATTGGCCCCATCTGTCCTTAATTCTCTCTCTTTTTTTCCTGATAGCTTTTGGATTGAGTATTTTCAAATCCAATTTATCTTGTTTGTTGGCTTGTTTTGTTATTTAGTGGTTATTTTAGTTTATAGTACATACTTTCAATGTATCATGGTCTAATTTCAATTGATATTATATCACCCCACACATAGTATAAGAATCTTACAATAGGGGCTTCCCTGGTGGCGCAGCGGTTGAGAGTTTGCCTGCTGATGCAGGGGACACGGGTTCATACCCCGGTCCGGGAAGATCCCACATGCCGCGGAGCGGCTGGGCCCGTGAGCCATGGCTGCTGAGCCTGCGCGTCCGGAGCCTGTGCTCCGCAACGGGAGAGGCCACAACAGTGAGAGGCCTGCGTACTGCAAAAAAAAAAAAAAAAATCTTACAATAACATATTTCCATTTCTCCCCCCCTGGGTTTTTTTTTTTTTTTTTTTTTTTTTTGCAATGCAGTGGTTTGCTATTTTTACAATTGTGGTAAAATACACATAACACAAAACTTATCATTGTAACCAGTTTTAGGCGGCATTAAGTACATTCACACTGTTGAATCACCATCACCACCACCCAACTCCAGAATTTTTACAGTATCCCAGACAGAAACTCTGTACCCATTAAATGACTCCCTCCATTCCCCAATCCCACCAGCCCCTGGTAACCACTTTTTGGGTCTGGCTTTTCACTTAGCATAGCGTTTTCAAGGTTTATCTGTGTTGTAGCATGTGTCAGAGCTTCCTTCTTAAAGCTGAATAATATTCCATTGTCTGTATATACCACCCTTTGTTTATCCAGTCATCTGTTGGTGGACTTCTGGGTTGTTCATCTTTGGAACTTATGAATAATGCTGCTATTCCCCTCCTGCTTTTATGCTACTATTGTCATACACTTAACTTTTATATACATGGTATAAACCCCACAGTACACTGTTATTATTTTTGCTTAAACAGTCAACTGTCTTTTAACGGTATCTGAATAGAAAAATACCACCTATTTACCCGTGCAGTTATTCCCAGTGTCCTTAATTCCTTTGTGTAGAACCATGTCGTCATTCATTTCTTTCCATATCAAAGTATTACATGCTCCTTCTGCCTGAAGGATTCCCTCTAACTTTTCCTGCAGTGCAGATGAGCTGATAATAAATTCGTTTAGCTGTTGTACATTTGAAAATGTCTATTTTGCCTTTGTTTTTGAAAGATATTTTCACAAAATATAGAATTCTAGATTGAGAGTTTAAGGTACTGAATGAAAAAAAATAAGATGTTACTCCACTGTCTTTTCACGTGCAACAAGAAATCTACTGTCATGCTTATCTCTGTTCCTTTTACAGAAAATGTCTTTTTTGCTCTGCTTGCTTTTAACATTTTCTCTTCCTTAGCGGTTTCAAGCAAATTGATTGTGATGTCCTTTGGTACAGTTCCCCTCATCTTCTTGTACTTGGCATTCATCGAATTTCCTGGCTCTCTAAGTTGTAATTTTCATCAAATTTGGAAATTTTTCAATCTTTATTTCTCCAAATATATTTCTGTTCTCCCTCCTCCCCTCTCCTCAGGAATTCCATCTACATTTGTTTACTTGAAGTTGTGCTACAGTTCACTGACGCTTTTTTGTTATTTGTTCTTATTTGTTATTTATTATTGGTTTTTTTTTTCTCCGTATGTCTCATTTTGGATAGTTTCTATTGCTATGCCTTCAAGATCACTAATCTTTTTCCCTGCAATGTCTAATCTGCCATTGATCCCATTCAGCATGTTTCCAAGTAAGATATTTTCTTCCCTAAAAATTTTCATCTCTAAAAGTTCAACATGTATTTTTTAAAAATACTTCCCTGTCTCCACTTAACTTTTTGAACATATGGAATACAGTTGTAACTGTTTAAATGTCTTTTTCTGCCAATTCTAACATCTGTGTCAGTTTTCTTCTTTTCATGCCTAGTAAACTTTGATTGGATACCAATTGTTGTGAATTTTACCTTGTTAGGTACTGGATGATTTTATATTCTTATAAATCTTCTTGAGCTTTGTTCTGAGATGCAGTTAAGTTAAGAACTCTCTACTTTCATGTCTTGCTTTGATGATTTCTTAGAAGGGCCCAGAGCTCAGTTTAAGGCTAGTCAGTCCCCATTACTGAGGCAAGACCTTCCGAAGTAGTCTACCCAGTGCTCTGTGACTTATAAATTTTTCCAATCAGGCTGGTAAGAACAGGCACTGTTCCTGGCCCTGTGTGAGCTCTAAACCCTTTCTTTCTAATTCTTTCCAATGGATCTTCCCCAGCCTCGGGTAGTTTCCTCACAGAATGATCAATATTGAGCAGAAATCACAAGAGGGGCTCTTTGCAGATTTCCAGAGTTCTCTCTCTGTGCACCTCTCTCCTCTCTGGTACTTTGTCCCGTGAAATCTTGATATCTTCATCTCCCTGGACTCCTAACTCTGTCTCTCAAACCTGGAAGTTTGCTCTGCTCTACCTGGGATCCTTCTCCCTACACCATGGCCTGGAAACTCTCTCAGAGCACTAAGCATTAAGCTGGGACAATCAGAGTTTACCTTGGATTTTCCTGTATCTCAGAGACCACTGGCCTTGGTTGCTTGGTGTCAAGCGCCTTTAAAAACCAATGTTTCATATATTTTTGTCAGTTTTTTCTTTCCCTCAGGGAATTATCATGCACTGCTCTTGGTAATTAAAAGAGGTCAAAATTACCAACGGCCAGATTGTGTGGCCTCCCCATCTTCTTATTCCAGGTATCCCTGCCAGGAACTGCCCTCCCGGTCCTGGTCCTATAGGTGCCAGTTGGTCCCTGAACCAGTGCACCCAGTCCAGGGGGCAGATGGGGGCCGCTATATCCAGGAAGGAAGACTTTGTCTAATTCACATGAAGGTTCCACGTGTAATGACAGCTCACCTGATCTCCTCCATCCTACCCTTCCCCTCTCCAGATGGCTACTATATCTCCTCTGGCCTGCAGGCCCTGGGCAGCCCAACATGGAAAATGGCTGCTGCCCTCACATAAAGCAGACGCAGGGTCTTGGGCTGACACAGCCTTTGCTTCAATAACATTGGGCTGTGGGCAGCAACGGGGGCAAGTCAGATGCTACATGTGGCCTTTGGGGCCAAAGCAAGGTTATAAAAGCTTCTTTTGGTATCCAACAGTGGAAAGGTCCTGACCAAATTTTCCTTTTTAAATAGAAATGGTAGGGACTTCCCTGGTGGCGCAGTGGTTAAGAATCCACCTGCCAGTGCAGGGAACACGGGTTCGAGCCCTGGTCTGGGAAGATCCCATGGTCTGGGAAGATCCCACATGCCGTGGAGCAACTAAGCCCGTGCTCCACAGCTACTGAGCCTGAGCTCTAGAGCCCACGAAATACAAGTACTGAGCCCACGTGCCACAACTACTGAAGCCCGCATGCCTAGAGCCCATGCTCTTCAATGAGAGAAGCCACCACAATGAAAGGCCCGTGCACTGCAACGAAGAGTAGCCTCCACTCGCTGCAACTAGAGAAAGCCAGTGTGCGGCAACAAAGACCCAATGCAGCCAAAAATAAAAATAAATAAAATAAAATAAATTAAAAAAAATAGAAACGGTACATTTAAAGCATCTTTTGGGACTTCCCTGGTCATCCAGTGGTAAAGAATCTGCCTTCCAATGCAGGCAACGTGGGTTCAATCCCTGGTCAGGGTACTAGGTTCCCACATGCTGTGGGGCAGCTAAGCCCGCGTGCCACAACTACTGAGCTCGTGTGCCTCAGCGAGAGAGCCTGTGCGCCACAACTAAGATTCAATACAGCCACAAAAAAAAAAAGCATGTTTTGAAAGTTTATGCTTGGAGTTATTTTGGTTTTTAGTTCCGTGTGTGTATTAGATTGAAACAAAGGGATGACAATCTATCTTTCTAAAGATTACAGAGGCCAATAGCTCTTCTGTTTCCTTTAGAAACAACATCTAAAAACCTTCTGTTAACCCTCAAGATTACCCCAAGCTTCAATATTCCCTCTGTTAGTCTGCTCAATATGCCATAACAAAATACTAAAGACCAGGTGGCTTAAACAACAGAAGTTTATTTTCTCACAGTTCTGAAGGCTGCAAGTCCAAGATCAAGGTGCCTACAGGTTTGGTTTCTGGTGAGGCATCTCTTCCTGGCTTGTAGATGGCAACCTTCTGGCTGTGTCCTCATGGGATGTGTGAAGAGAGAGAGGTCTCCAGTATCTCTTTCTCTTCTTATTAGGACACCAGTTCTATTAAATTAGGGCCCCACCCTTACGATCTCATGTAACTTTACCTCCTTAAAGGCCCTTTCTCCAAATATAGACACACTGGGGTTAGGGCTTCAACATCTGAATTTGGCGGGACAGATTTCAGTCCATAGCACTCCCCCGAACACCTTAGCAGCGAGTATTTATCTGGCATGAATGTTTGCCTTATCCCAGGTCCCCTGCTTCATTTTCATTCTCTCAGGATGACAGCGGACTCTCTGAGTCCTTGACTCTAAGCTCACGCTGAGGGGGGACGGATGTCACCACAAGTGAGCAGCCCCTCCAGACAAGCCTGATTGGGCCCCTCCTTGGAAACCCCAGACAGCTGGTCCTGGGGAAGCAACTGCAGCTGCTGCTGCCCCAGACCCAAGTCAGGACACCCACTCACAGGAAAAAGCCACTGTTGCCAGGAATTTATTAAGTCGCACAGGGCAAGCTCACCCATGCCTTCTACCTCCTCCTCCCTCTACTCGTGTCCCCTTCCCCGCTTCTCCTCTTCAACTGCATCCCTGACGCCAGCCAGCCTGGCCTTCTTGCTCTCCTCCCCTACTGACGCCTCTGTAACCCAGGCAGGGTACCAGGAGGCAACACAGCGTGGCAGGGGCTTCCAAACTTTGCTGCACATTAGGACTGCCTGGGGAGCTCTCAAAACTCCCAGTGTCCAGATTGCATCCTTTAGGGATTAAATCAGAATGTCTGGGTTGGGAGCCAGACACCAGTATTTTTACTGAGGAACTAGGTTTTGAATCCTGGCTTCATTACTTCTGGCGTGGCCTTGGGCAAGTTACTTAACCTTAAATGGAGATAAAAGTAGCAGCTATCTTATAAGATTGTGGTAATGATGAAATGAGCTAATACTTGTGAAGTGCCTGGAACAGTGCCTGACGTGTAAGGTATGTGCTTTGTTAACCACTGTTATTACCAGCCGTGCTCTAAATGAAACCAGTCCCCTACAGAGGAAAATCCTTTACTAACTCAAGAACTCAGGACGAAGAATCAGTATTCTCACTGCCCTAACTGTGAAAGAGAAAAGATGGAGCTAACATTTACCAAGTACCTGTTTGGTGCAAAGCATGCATTATTTTACTTAATTTTTACAATAATCTCTTAAGACTGATGTTATCATTATTTAACAGGAGAATAAACTAAGGCTCAAAGAGATAGACTCAGGTTAATCTAGTGATGGAGCTGGGATTTACAACCAGATTTCTCACTCCAAACCCAGGCTCCTCTGAATCCTCTTTTCAACTGGATCTTGACCTATGGACTTCCGTGTTTGTCTTTGCATAGCCTAATTTTAGCAAAAATCCTGAGAAGACAGTTTACCAGGATCCCCCACCCCCCATACCTGAGCAAATTCCTCATTCCCCCTGTCCCCCAGGTGATGTCTGATCACCCTGGCCCGCCTTCAGCAAGTATCCTGTCAGTTAGGTTTAGCCAGAAATCCCCTTTTAACCCTGATGTTTCTTCTTGGTAATTTTCCACCCACCAACCCTCCACCCTGCTCCTTGGCTGTAAATCCCCACTGGTCCATGTTTATTCATAACTGAGCCCACTTCCATACTGAGGTCTCTTTTCCCCTCTTGCAATAGTCCCTGAATAGAACTCTGATTTTGCTTTGACAACCTGCAGACACACACATGTGCACACACAGACACACACACACACACACACACAGAAGGAGCACAGCAGAGCTCTGGAGAGTCCCCTCAGGAGCTGGGCTAAGGAGCTCTCCTTGGTAAGGAACATGGAAACAGCCCCCATCCCCAACCAGTAGCAGTTATGACTCTTTTACACTCGTGCCCATAAACAGCACCCACCGTGATCTGTTGTGGCCACGTCGGTATTGGGAGGCTCAGCCACCAGACTCTGGATCTGGGCCAACGTGCTGCTGGCTTCCTGCATCTCCCTCCAGATGAGAAACACGTCCTCTCTGACCCCAGCTCCTGGAAGGGAAACACGTGTGAGCAGGCAGCTGTGGAAGGCCCCAGAATGCTCTGGTGGTCCTAGCAAGCCTGGCACAGCCCAGCCAAGTTTCCAGAATATTTCTGAACACCCTCTTCCATTTGCTCCACTAACGTCTTTCTGAGATTCAGAAGTGAGATCCCTAAGAAAACGCTGTCATCTCAAGAAATTGTAAATGCAGACCTTAGGAGGTAATAAATCCTTATAAAGTAAATATTTGTGGCAGCCAGTGTATTTTAAGATGAATTTATTGATAATACTCAAATAAGATAAAGAATAAAAATATTCAAAGGCACCCAATAAAAGCCAGGGTGATCACTGTGGGCAAGGGAAACGCAACGGTATATGGAAGTAACAACCCCTCCCTTTCCTGATTAAGCCGAGATTTCCTGCTTCTTTGAAACCACCTCCACAACTCTATTTTTCCCTAATGTAATAAAAATTCTTTGGCCTCCTTTTCTGGACCTCTCCTGTCTCAGTTAAGGGTTTGGTTTGGCTGTATGACATTTTTTAAATGATATGGCATAATTAATATAGACATTTATATCATTTTAGCAATCAGTCAATAGACGTTCATCCCATGGGTAAGAAGTCCAAGGCTGGGACAGAGGCTCTGCCTCCACCAAGATCCTGGCTCTAATAGATTAGTAATCTCCAGAGGTTAAGGAGGGTGTAGGAGGCGGATGGGTATGACTATAAAATGCAACACGTGGGAACCTGGGGTGGTATCCTGAGAGCATCAATATCGATATCCTTGTTGTGATACCGTCCTATAGTTTTGCAAGATGCTACCATGGGGGAAACCTAGTAAAGAGCATTTGGGCATTTCTGTTATTTCTTACAACTGTATGTGAACCTACAGTTCTCTCCGCCAGAGCCCGCTGTGCATACGAGGCCAGCAGTGACTCCAACAGGCAACCGTGCTTAGAAGATGCCACTCACCCATTTTCAGTGGCAGCCGCAGGCCCAGCCGCCAGCCTGGCACCACTCATGGCATCGTGGGGGCTACAGGGGAGTCCCTGCTCTGGGGTGCTTCTAAAAGGTTGCTCAGACAAGAATTTAGCAGACGTATTCTCTAGTTTTAAAAACTCCATTCCAATAAAAGTTTATTTAAAAACAAACATGCACAAGAAATCTACTTCACAGACTGTGTACAGTCGGCTCAGAGAACACTGATGCTGTTATTACTTAAGTAAGCTGAATCCCGATTCTCTAATGATAAACACCTTTTTGGGGTACCTGCTTCGTGCCTGGCATTGTGCTTAGGCCTTTCGAAACATTTTCTCATCTCTCTTCACGACAATTCTCCAGGCAAATTCTATTCCTGTCCCCACTTCCCAGCTGTGTAAACTGAGGTGGAGCTAGTTAGTTGTCCAAGGTCATACCCTCAAGAGTGGCAGAGCAGGGTGTCAAACCCAAGTTGGTATAACTGTACCAACTCAGCCACCCTGACTAGGTGTCCTGGAAAAGGGACGGCTGGTTTATAGAGGTCCCTACCCAAGCTGCTGATGGCATCCCACTTAACAGTCCACAGATGTCTGAGCTCCCACAACCACAGAGAAAGAGAATAGCCATCAGGTGTAGGGGCCGCCCCAGGAGATTCGTCCACCCTGGGCCAAAAGACTGACCTTAAGCTACCAGGGCAGACCAGAGCTGATGTTTCTGACTTCTAAAATGTAGTCCAGAAGGGTGGGGCAGAATTAAGGGAAACCAGAGCTCTGGCCCTCCTGAAGTTGGCCAGATCAAGTGAGAGAGTATTAATAGCTATATTTATTAAGAAGCAAGTGACAAGCCCTGACAGAGATGGATGGCCACCAGGGCTCCACAGCCATCAATAGCCCGAGGAGTGAAACGTGATGAGTACCCAGCTCCACGCTGGAACTCCAAAAATATCTCAGGCTGCTACCCATTGCAAACCTGGAGCCCCCAGGATTTTCTGATCCTGTGAAAGCAAAACTGGCTTCCAGCTGCTTGCTTTAGCTGGAGGTGTTAAGTAGCAGAATTCTCTTTAAAAGTTTCAAATGAGTCAAGGCTTTCCATTTCCCCCAGGCTTGTCAATAACATCTTAAGAAGGAGTAGACTACTCCTTCAGCCTCAAAGGAAAAACTTCCAAGGAAATACAGTTGCCGCTGACTGATCCAAGGACAGGAAAGTGCGTTTAAGGGGCAGCAGTGACCTGGGATGTGCTCTCCTGAGCAAGCAGTCATCAGACTCTCACTCCACTGGTTTAGTCGTTATAATCAGGCAGCTACAGATTCCTACGCTAGTGATCAGAAAACAAAACAACTCAAAACTACCCATTTAACTTGGTTTGCTTTAAGAACAAAACGTAATGAAACAAAACCAGCTAGCAGACAAGAAAAACCACAGGCAATAAAAAGCCTAACTTAGGGCTTCCCTGGTGGCGCAGTGGTTGAGAGTCCGCCTGCCGATGCAGGGGACGCTAGTTCGTGCCCCGGTCTGGGAGGATCCCACGTGCCGCGGAGCGGCTGGGCCCGTGAGCCATGGCCGCTGAGCCTGCGCGTCCGGAGCCTGCGCTCCGCAACGGGAGAGGCCACAACAGTGAGAGGCCCGCGTACCGCAAAAAAAAAAAAAAAAGCCTAACTTAGAAGGTAGAGGTTTTATTTCAAGTTATTCGACAGGCAGTCAGGAAGGGCTGCCATTTTTATCTGGGTCATTTCTAAGGAGCTTAGCTGGGAAATCAGACGGCTGCAGCCAAGGGGGACAGCCCCACTGGAAACAGAAAGCATGGAGGACAAGGCACAGGAGATTTCAGTATTCAGAGAGCTTTGTGAGGCCAAACCAGAAAGGAGATGAAACCACAGCGGATCCTGCCGCGCACAGAGACAGGATATGGTTCCTCAGACAGACACCCAGGTGACCTAAAAGATCCTCCAACCCCAGCTGCCCCCTCCCACCCCAACCCCTGACATCCCCCATAGGCCTTGTGGTGACCACTTGAAGGCTCACAGAATGCTGACACTAGCTGGAGGTGATGTCACATCAAGCTGCTGTTTGTTGTCAGCACCCGGTACTGACTGGCTTGTTTAACATATGAAGGAGACCCAGGCCAGATACGTTTTGATGTGTCAGGGGAAGAGCCCACCTGCCACCAAACACCACCTCCCTGTTAAATCTTGCTTGTCTCACTTGTAGGATAAAGTCCAGTTGTCAGAGTCCAAGTCAGTCATCTATTCACATGGCAAATATTTGTTGAGCACTTAGTATATGCGGTGGGTGGGCACTGCCAGTGAACCCTGAGCTGGCACTCAAATCCAGGGTTCAAGGCCCCCGCCATGACACCCCTCTAACAGTCTGCCACCATGTAAGAGCACCATCCTCCCAGCCCTCCAGGGTCCCTGCACTCCCCCGTGCTCCCTATCAGGGGGCTCGGAGCCCTCCACTGCACTCACCCAGCCCCACCCTTCATTCAAGGCAGCAGCCTGACTCCACCATCAAACTCTGCCCCGCCACCCCAGGAAACAGCCATCTGCCTCCTGTTCCTTTTCAATTCCCATGAAATGAACCAGCCACAGCCACTGCTCTCGGTTCTTTTGCTGCCAGGACACACGCAATTAAAGAGGCTGGCGCCATATGCAATTCCTGGCTGCCTGGCCGGCCAGCCTCCAATTCCAAAGAGCATAAAGAAGCATCAGCCAGAGATGGTGAATTAGTGTATCCAGACCTTGAATTCAGGCTAATTTAAGTCAATCCTTCACAAACACGAGGCTTTATTTTTAGTAAGCAGCTGCTTACAGCACAGCTCACCACTCAGCGGTGGGTCCAGGGTTTCCAGTAAGGATTCCTATCCTTTCTTCTTTTCATTTTTCTTTATTACAAAGAAACAATGACGGAGCACCTAATGCATTCTTTCCTCAAGGGATTGCTCTGTCCCATAACCGACAACCCCCAATAATGCAAGAAACTCTTCTAAATGGTAACAGACTTATATCATTTGAGCATATGGCTATACCCTAGGTGTTTCAGACATTAACAGTGACATGCCCTAGAGCAGTACGTCATTTCTTTTTAGGTCCTCGTGCCACAGCAAGGCAAGGTCCCCACCCCCTCACCCCCATATCTGAAATATTAGCAATACCAGGGGCAGGAAGGGAAGGGCTATTAAATTAAATTAAAACCACCCTCAGCAACCGTGAATCCCAGACCACCCCGAGTCCTGCTGTGGCCCTTTCCCCATCGCCCGGGACTCCTGCGGGAAGAACTGGCCCCCCTGGGTGGAGACTCTGCTGACTGCCTGAGCCCTAAATGCCTACTCAGTCTTGAGGATCTGAAAGAGTTGAATATGACTATAAAAGGCAGTATTTTCAGGAAAACACAACACCTCTATTTTCAGAAAGTGATATAACATTTAAAAATAATAATAAACAATGAGGTAATTAAAATCCCCAGAGACCTAAAATTACAATATGCATCTGGTAAAAGGGTGTATATTACATCCATAAAGGGATTGAAAGTGGTGAAATCAGTAGTTTTTGTCGTAATGGAAGCATTCCCAGTTCCTTGTTTTAATTACATATTAAGATATTTTGCTCAGTCTCGCCCTATGGAAATTAACCATTCATTAATTTAAAGCAAATAGAGTCATTTCACCATCTTGATAAATGTCTAATGTTTTCTTGGGACAATGAATATATGTGCTTCACAAACATCATGATGCCTTAAAGGCAGTTTCAAATATCAAGTATGGACAACTCTTAATAGGCGGCTATGGTACCATCTCCTGGGGCCTCTTTCTTCTAAGTGTAACACTGTAAAATGCAAATGGAATGCAGTCTAATTGTCCAATATTCACATAGAAAACCTGTATATAAACCATAACTCTTCTCCCCATGGTAGAGAGCAAGTGTTCCACAAAACTCAGTAAGAAGCATGACCCCAGACTCTGTGGGCTACTAGCAAACAGGTGATAAAGACACAGGCACAAGAATAGAGAAGCAATATCTAAAGAGAAAATGCCCAAAATGCCCACGAATAAAGTTTAGTTGGATAAATCTACTCTATTTAGAATCGCTAATGCCGTTCAGAAGACACCAACTCAAAGGTTAAGTGTTTTAATGAAATGGTAAAGTCAAAGGAACTTTATGAGTTTCCCTTAGAGCAAATTCATCAAAGTTTTTGTTTTTCAGCTTTCCTAATCACATAAAAGGCCTGCACTTCTTTTGGTTCTGAGGGACTTACAGTGCCCAAAAAGAATTATAAGATGCTCACAGGGCTGCTCACTGATTTCTGTCAACCAACTCTGAACCAAGAGAGAAACAGTAAGGCTAGGACTGTTGTTTTGCGGGAGTGATCCCACGCTAGCATCTGCTCTGCCTCCTGCCCTCAATGGAAACCCGTTTTGGGGATGGTAGGTCACATGGGCTACTGGGGACTGGGTCTCACTCACATAGAGGGGTCTCTTCCCAGCTCTGCCAGGTCATTCAGGAATGAGTAAGTTTTAGGAGACTCATTATTTCACTCTAAACTCACAAGAGACTAACCTAGAAACCAGGAAGCCAATCATTTAAAAATATCCTTTTCACAACAGGACATCTTCTCGGAGAGTCATCATTCATTCATTTCTTCAACAAAACTCAATCAACGCCCATGATATCTGGGCACTGGAAATACAGAGTGAATAGGAAACAGTGTGAGCTTTGAAGCGGCTCCCCCTCCAGGGTGGTCTTCCCAAAGTGTGGTCCTCAGAACTTGTGTCAGAACCCCCAATCAGCTTATCAAAATGCAGATTCCTAGGCCACACCCCAGACTCACTCTGAGGGTGGGAATCCAGGAAATCGTACTCTTACAAGCATCCCCGTGATTCTCTTGCAACAAAAGTTTGCGAAGCTTTTATTTCTATTATTTCTATCCAGCATATGCTTGGAGAAAAAACAAAAAAGTTGGGTGATTTCTGGGAATGGTATTCTAATACCCTGATGTCCCTATTTCTGCCCTAAAGAAATGCTCCTAAAGAGTCAGAGCTCTTTTTTGTGTCTGACCTTCAAGGTGTCAGAGAGTCCTTGACATACCATCTTCCAGATCCCGTTCCAGGCCACTCTCATTGATATGGTTCATGATATTCTACTATTTCTAAGAGTGTCGCTTATTTTAGATGTATTTCATAATGGCTGCTTCCTGCTGATACAAAAAGAGGGAGGAAGGGGGGGAAAGTAAAATTGACTTTGTACCTACTATGTGCCAGTCACCATGTTGGGCACTTAAACATACTACTTCATTTGTTCTTACAGCCATCACCCAAGTAGGGCTCATCACTCCCACTTAACAGATGAGCAAACTGTGGTTCAGAGAAGTTAAGGAACTTGCCCAAGGCCACACAGCTTAATAAGTGATGAAGTCAGGCTTCAGCCTCAGGTCTGTCTGTCTCCAACTCCCCCTCCCCATACTCTTCCCATGTGGAGCACTGTCCTTGTATATCCTCAAAAATTACCACCACGCAGGATTTGTGTAAGCAAACCTCATCTGTTACGTACCGGTTGCTTTTAGTTTCCTTCAAGGGGCTTATAGGCTCATCTCTTCCTGGTATGGAAACCACCCAGTTTGTAATTCTGATCTGTAGACGATGATGGTTGGCAAGCTGTATCACCAAGGTCAGGACCTAATGCTGCCTTCTGCTGAGTTGTAGCACACACCTGCTTGCTTAGCTGTAATCTACCTGCGCTGGGATTGGCAGTCACCCACGGGCAGGCCCGATGGGTTTCACTAACTCTGAGAGCTCTCCAGTGTTGAGCTTCTACTATCGCCATACTGCATCCCTTATCAAACTGTTATTACTTTGAGGACAGAACTACGTTTATCCCTTTTTGTAACTACTCTCCTTGGTACATCCCTGACACCTTGTAGGCTGCTCCAGAACATCAGCTTCTTGAAGAGAGGGACCCCCTTTTTCCATCATTGTAACCCCAGAGCTCAGCACAATGCTCCACTTTCAAATAATACATGTGGAGTCGATCCCTCACCTTGAAACCAGAACAAGCGTATTCAGATGTAATCAGAAATCTACACTAGCTCTTTTTCCTAGTAATTCAAGTTAATTTTTAAAAGATTTTTCAGAGATTTCTCTATGCTTCAATGTTTCGTCAGGTGATGCAGGATGTCTGAACCCACTTGATTATTTCAGTGTGATTCTAAGAGATTGATTATCTTGTTGACTAAAGAACTGGGCTGAGCCCACCACGGCCCGGTGCCAAGAGAGGGTTCCAGTGAGCAGTGCAGGGGTCCTGGTGACAGGCTAAGAATAAACAAGGAACCCAGGATTTAAACCCACTGTGGGGGAAAAAAATACAGGGGGTCCCTGCCCTTAAAGGGACTTACTCTCTGGTGGGGAAAACTAGACCTTCCTACACATGAGGTGAAGGTGTGAACTAAGGGAACAAGAGGGTTGAGTGTAGGTGGGCAAGTAGGGAGCAGAAAGGAGACCTCTGAGAGAACTGCTCTCAGTAGCCCATAAACAGGCACCAGTCAGTGCTTCTATATTAAATTAGAGCTTAGACACAAAGAATCCAAGCCAAGCCTGAGTGATGGGCCAGCAAACTTTAAATATCTAATTAAAGATCACAAGTGTCTTCCAAGAATGAGGACTTGGTTGTTTATTCTCCTTCAGCCTGTCAGCCTGAACATACCTTAAAACAAATAAATTTTGGTTTTGTAATACTGAGTTTCGTTCATGCATTTTTCTCCACCAACACACAAAAAATTGCAGTTTCCAAAGGTAGAATCAACAAATTTTTACAACTACACCATTTTTGGACTTCAGAATAATACTGTTGAACAGAACAGATTTTCTGACACCATTGTGCCAGAAGTGCTGGACACGAACAGAAACACTCTCAGAAAAACACCGGCTTTTCCTATTACCTGAAATTCACTCCTTTTTTCCCCATTTAGAAAAACTTGAAGTACAGTTGATTTACAATGTTAGGCGTACAGCAAAGTGACTCAGTTATACTATACATATATGTGTGTGTATATGCTTTTTCAGATACTTTTCCATTATAGGTTATTACAAGGCATTGAATATAGTTCCCTGTGCTGTACAGTAACCCCTTGCTGTTTATCTATTTTGTATATAGTCATGTGTATCTGTTAATCCCAAATTCCTAATTGATCCCTCCCCGACCCTTTCCCCCTTGGTAGCCATAAGTGTGTTTTCAATGTTTTTGAGTCTATTTCTGTTCTGCAAATAAGTTCATTTGTAACCGTTTTTTGGATTCCACATATAAGTGATATCATATTTGTCTTTCTCTGACTTACTTCACTTAGTATGAGAATCTCTAGGTCCATCCATGTTGCTGCAAATGGCATTACTTCATTCTTTTTATGTCCGAGTAATACTCCATCATATATATGTACCACATCTTCTTTACCCATTCATCTGTCAATGGACATTTAGGTTGCTTCCATGTCTTGCCTATTGTAAATAGTTCTGCTATGAACATTGGAGTAGATGTATCTTTTCAAATTAGAGTTTTCATCTTTTCCAAAACTCACTCCTTTTTACTTATTCATTGCAGTCTCTCTCTTATCCCATGAGCAAAATATGGTGACAAGCACACTGAACCTATTTGCCGCTTCTGCTCAAGGAGCGGAGGCTGGCCAGCATGCTGGGCTGAGCTGGCCGAGGGGAGTCCAGGCTCAGAAGGAAGAGGCGATCACAGGTCTACTAATGATGGCTGATGGTGGGAGATGGGGCTAGAAGTGAAAGGTGTTCAGCTGCCTAACCCTGATCTGGAACCATGAGGGGGTCCTGAGCTGTGGGTTGTGGTTGTACATATGAAACACGCTCAAGTTAAGACTGCCCCTCAAGTGTCTGCATCTGCCTCTTCTTCTTCCTTCCCCTCCCTCCCCCTCCCGCTCCCCTCCCCTTCCTCCCCCTCTGGTATAAGATACCAGCTCTGGCTTGAAGTGGGAGCTCAGAGCTCCAACCACGGCCATCAGCCTGGGTGCTCATCCTACCACTGGATGTCTTACATTCTCAACTCTGAAGAGCCTGGCATGGAAAATGAGTCCACTGTCAGCTTCACCAATGAAGCACGGATTTCGAGCTGGCCACATCAATGCCAAAATTATTGACTTTTGTTTAGGCTGGTGCCAGGCCCTCAGTGAAAAATTTTACTCTAATGTGATTTTCTCAGTCCATACTTACTATTTCAGTTTAATTAAAATGTTGAGGACAAAACAGGAAGAGAAAAACCAAAGTAAAAGATGAGGTCTGCTCTGAACCCTAGAGATCAGAAGCCTTTTTCCTTCCTGAGAGGGAGCCCCCAGACCACTACGTAGACCCCTCACTCTGGGCCCACAAGGCTTTCCTCACTTAAGGAGCAGCTTCCCATGGAATTAGGACTGTACCCCTTAAAGATACAGTCCCTGGAAAGGACCAGCAGTTAAAGTTCCTTCCCAAGTCAGCAATAACCCAGCTCCCATGCACAACAATCCATCCCATCCAATCATGAAAGCTTCCGAGAACTGAAAATTACCACGTCCAACTGACAAATATTCCTGCACCATTCACACCTCTCACTGCACCTAATCTGACAATATGGAAGGACTATGGAGGAAAGTCATGCCCAGAAAGGGCCCCACAGTATAATCCTAGGTACCACTGCTAGCAGATGAACAGGTGCTCCTGATTTCCTCTAGAAAGGTCCTGGTCACCTACCCTTAATATAAACCTTGGAAATGGATCCACCTCCAATCGGGACGCAGCTAATCAGTACAGTATTCACTTCCTAATTCCAAATTCCGATTCCCATCCATCACTATGCATGCGAATAAACTGGTTAGTATCATAACTAGTCTGAAAATGCTCACTGTCCTGTTGGATTATTTTACTTTCTAGAGCCAATGTCTACAATAAAAGCCCACTTGGAATCCTAAAAGGAAACTACTATTAATGGAATGTCAATTTTGTACTAAACATTACCATGGGTGTTATATGCCTTAATTCCTCCAACAATCATAAGAGGTAAATGTGATTTTTCCCATGTTTACAACTAAGAGAACATAGCTCAGAAAGGTTAGGTAACTTACCTAAAGTCACACAAGTAGTTTGTGGCAAAACTAACTAGGGTTTGAATCCAGGTCTGACTCCAAAGTTGATTCACTTTCCAGCAAACGCCGTTTGCCAGAGCCAGAAAAAGAACCATGCAAGAACAAAACATTGTGAGAGCTTGCATTACTGTTTAGCAAATATTCATTTCCCTCCCCACCTCAGTGTGAGCGAAGTAGATGTCCTCATCTGCTTGATGTGGGACTTGGTCACGTCATTTGCTTTGGCCAACAGAATATGAGTGGGTGTGACATGAGCAGAGGCCGTAAGTAGGGCTGCACGGCTTGGCTTGGCGCTTGTGCTCACTGCTCATGCTGACCACCACAATAGAAATATATCCTGGAGAGCACTAGTTAAAGGAGGACACGTCCCTCCTCAATTAATCAATCTGCAGTTGACCTGTAGACCTGTGAGAAAGAAATAATGGCGAAAGTATTACTAATTTGATGAAAACTATAAACCAGCAGGTCCAAGAAGCTCAATGAACCCCAAGGACAAGACACAGCTGTCAGGCTTGGAGGGGAGACTCAGTGGCAGGCTTTGCTCTTGAAAAGAAATGTTGAGAAGCTTCAGGAGGCAAAAGGAAGAAACAGAAGGGAGGAGCCAGGGAGAATGTATGTCACTCTTTCCTCCTCCAGTGGCTCAGCAGCAGCTATTAAAATATCACCTGATGGGGACTTCCCTGGTGGTCCAGCAGTTAAGACTCCACACTCCCAATGCAGGGGACAGGGTTCGATCCCCAGTCATGGAACTAAATCCTGCATGCATGACGCAACTGAAAGATTCCCACATGCCATGACTAAAAAGATCCTGCATGCCACAGCTAAAGATCCCGCATGCCACAACTAAGACCCGGCGCAGCCAAATAAATAAATAAAATTTTTTTTTGGGGACTTCCCTGGTGGTCCAGCAGTTAAGACTCCACACTCCCAATGCAGGGGACAGGGTTCGATCCCCAGTCATGGAACTAAATCCTGCATGCATGACGCAACTGAAAGATTCCCACATGCCATGACTAAAAAGATCCTGCATGCCACAGCTAAAGATCCCGCATGCCACAACTAAGACCCGGCGCAGCCAAATAAATAAATAAATTTTTAAAAAAAAAAAACACACCTAATGAAGAGTATGTGAGGAGGATGGTGGGAGGGAATAAAGAGAGGAGCTGAATTTTCACCCAGACTAGCATGGAAAAACTAGACACAGCGCCAGGCAAACAGAGGATCCCAAGGGGCAAGGAGAATAGAAGGGTATCCCCCCGCCCCTAAGAGTTCTCAGAAATCCAGGGGAAGGTCTTTGGACAGCACCTGGCCACAGAATCAGAGGTGAGAGGCAACTTACTCTTGATTCCTGAGGTGGGCAGGCACCACCATACGCACAAGAGCTCAGCGGGGCTGACACAGTAGGTGCTGGGAACCTTAGTCCTCTTCCTGTCCTCTCTCTAAATATTCCTGACAGCCAAAGAAAACTGCCCAGGAACTCTTAGGAAGTAATGTAGAAAAACATTTTAATGTAATGCACTATTTAAGGTACCACCCTAGGCAGTACATATTGCCTGTGTCAAAACACTGGAAAAGCTTTCTATCGCCCAAAAAGAGCAGTCCTGGGAAAATGAGCAGACAGGAAAAAATTCAATCTGGGGGGGAAATTCTTCCAAGTACATATAAGAATCCAAAGCAGGCACAGAATAAAGAAATGATTGTACACGATGTATCTATTGCTGTCTTTGCAAGGAAGCAAGAAACAAGACAAAATTGTTCTCAGCCTACAACTACTTTTTGCTATCTCAGGGGAAGAGGACGATGTAAGAATTTGCCCCAAAATATGAGGCCTAAAAGTTCGTTAAAATTCACACATAATTAACTTATTTGTAGATACTATTACAATTCATTTATCAAACCCATTCCAAGAAGTGCAGATTCCTACAAACAGCTATTTATCAACAAGTATCACACATCAAAATTAAATGAAATAAGAACTTGTAGCTATGTGTTTATCTAATCTATCCAGTCTCCACTAATCTGAGTTGGAGTAGCCCAAAGGACTTCGGAAACTTTAGAGAATAATTTTAGCCTTTTAAATCTTGAATTGATAATAGGCACAAAGGCAATATAATTGGTCCATATTTTTAAAGGCTTTTTAATACATTGGCAAGGAAAGCTGCAGTAAGCAAACTGCTGATACAAATCAATCCTTTTTTTTTTTAAACATCTTTATTGGAGTATAATTGCTTTACAATGGTGTGTTAGTTTCTGACTTATAACAAAGCGAATCAGCTATACATATACATATATCCCCATATCTCCTCCCTCTTGCATCTCCCTCCCGCCCTCCCTATCCCACCCCTCTAGGTGGTCACAAAGTACCGAGCTGATCTCCCTGTGCTATACGGCTGCTTCCCACTAGTTATCTATTTTACATTTGGTAGTGTATATATGTCAATGCTACTCTCTCACTTCGACCCAGCTTACCCTTCCCCTTTACCATGTCCTCAAGTCCATTCTCCATTCTCTACATCTGCATCATTATTCCTATCCTGCCCCTAGGTACTTCATAGCCATTTTTTTCTTTTTTAGATTCCATATATAGGTGTTAGCATATGATATTTGTTTTTCTCTTTCTGACTTACTTCACTCTGCATGACAGACTCTAGGCCCATCCACCTCATTACAAATAGCTCAATTTCATTTCTTTTTATGGCTGAGTAATATTTCATTGTATAAATTGCCACATCTTCTTTATCCATTCATTTGTCGATGGACACTTAGGTTGCTTCCATGTCCTGGATATTGTATACAGAGCTGCAGTGAACAATGTGGTACATGACTCTTTTTGAATTATGGTTTTCTCAGGGTATATGCCCAGTAGTGGGACTGCTGGGTTGTATGGTAGTTCTATTTTTAGTTTCTTAAGGAACCTCCATACTGTTCTCCATAGTGGCTGTATCAATTTACATTCCCACCAACACTGCAAGAGGGTTCCTTTTTCTCCACACCCTCTCCAGCATTTATTGTTTGTAGATTTTTTGATGATGGCCATTCTGACTGGTGTGAGTTGATACCTCACTGTAGTTCTGATTTTCATTTCTCTAATGATTAGTGATGCTGAACATTCTTTCATGTGTTTGTTGGCCGTCTGTATATCTTCTTTGGAGAAATGTCTATTTAGGTCTTCTGTCAATTTTTGGATTGGGTTACTTGTTTTTTTGATATTGAGCTGCATGAGATGCTTGTAAATTTTGGAGATTAGTCCTTTGTCAGTCGCTTCATTTGCAAATATTTTCTCCCATTCTGAGGGTTGTCTTTTCGTCTTGTTTATGGTTTCCTTTGCTGTGCGGAAGCCTTTGTTTCATTAGGTCCCATTTGTTTATTTTTGTTTTTATTTCCATTTCTCTAGGAGGTGGGTCAAAAAGGATCTTGCTGTGATTTATGTCCTAGAGTGTTCTGCCTAGGTTTTCCTCTAAGACTTTCACAGTGTCTGGCCTTACATTTAGGTCTTTAATCCATCTGGAGTTTATTTTTGTGTATGGTATTAGGGGGTGTTTTGATTTCATTCTTTTACATGTAGCTGTCCAGTTTTCCCAGCACCACTTACTGAAGAGGCTGTCTTTTCTCCATTGTATAGTCCTGCCTCCTTTATCACAGAGAAGGTGACCATAGGTGTGTGGGTTTATCTCTGGGCTTTCTAACCTGTTCCATTGATCTATATTTCTGTTTTTGTGCCAGTACCATACTGTCTTGATTACTGTAGCTTTGTAGTATAGTCTGAAGTCAGGGAGCCTGATTCCTCCAGCTCCGTTTTTCGTTCTCGAGATTGCTTTGGCTATTCGGGTTCTTCTGTGTTTCCATACAAATTGTGAAATTTTTTGTTCTAGTTCTGTGAAAAATGCCAGTGGTAGTTTGATAGGGATTGCATTGAATCTGTAGATTGCTTTGGGTAGTAGAGTCATTTTCACAATGTTGATTCTTCCAATCCAAGAACATGGTATATCTCTCCATCTGTTTGTATCATCTTTAATTTCTTTCATCAGTGTCTTATAGTTTTCTGTATACAGGTCTTTTGTCTCCAGAGGTAGGTTTATTCCTAGGTATTTTATTCATTTTGTTGCAATGGTAAATGGGAGGGTTTCCTTC
This sequence comes from Neophocaena asiaeorientalis asiaeorientalis, assembly GCF_003031525.2. Lineage (NCBI taxonomy): Eukaryota > Metazoa > Chordata > Mammalia > Artiodactyla > Phocoenidae > Neophocaena > Neophocaena asiaeorientalis. The sequence continues at coordinate 8,478,340 of NW_020173116.1, read as the reverse complement.
ATTTTTCTTTCAGATTTTTCATCATTGGTGTACAGGAATGCAAGAGATTTCTGTGCATTAACTTTGTAACCTGCTACTTTACCAAATTCATTGATTAGCTCTAGTAGTTTTCTGGTAGCATCTTTAGGATTCTCTATGTATAGTATCACGTCATCTGCAAACAGTGACAGCTTTACTTCTTCTTTTCCGATTTGGATTCCTTTTATTTCTTTTTCTTCTCTGATTGCTGTGGAGAAAACTTCCAAAACTATGTTGAATAAGAGTGGTGAGAGTGGGCAACCTTGTCTTGTTCCAGATCTTAGTGGAAATGCTTTCAGTTTTTCACCATGAGAACGATATTGGCTGGGGGTTTGTCATATATGGCCTTTATTATGTTGAGGTAAATTCCCTCTATGCCTACTTTCTGGACAGTTTTTATCATAAATGGGTGTTGAATTTTGTCAAAAGCTTTTTCTGCATCTATTGAGATGATCATACGGTTTTTCTCCTTCAATTTGTTAATATGGTGTATCTCATTGATTGATTTGTGTATACTGAAGAATCCTTGCATTTCTGGGATAAACCCCACTTGATCATGGTGTATGATCCTTTTAATGTACTGTTGGATTCTGTTTGCTAGTACTTTGTTGAGGATTTTTACATCTATGTTCATCAGTGATATTGGCCTGTAGTTTTCTTTCTTTGTGATATCTTGCTCCCAAAGTCCACCGCCTCTATTTGGGATGATTCATTGTCTATTCAGGTATTCCACAGATGCAGGGTACATCAGGTTGATTGTGGAGATTTAATCCGCTGCTTCTGAGGCTGCTGGGAGAAATTTCCCTTTCTCTTCTTTGTTTGCACAACTCCCTGGGTTCAGCTTTGGATTTGGCACTGCCTCTGCGTGTAAGTCACCTGAGGGCGTCTGTTCTCCGCTCAGACAGGACGGGGTTAAAGGAGCAGCTGATTCGGGGGCTCTGGCTCACTCAGGCCTGGGGGAGAGAGTGGTATGGAATGCGGGGCCAGCCTGCTGTGGCAGAGGCTGGCATGACGTTGCACCAGTGCGCACCGTGCGTTCTCCCGGGAAACTGTCCCTGGATCACAGGACCCTGGCAGTGGCGGGCTGCACAGGCTCCCGGGAGGGGAGGTGTGGACAGTGACCTGTGCTCGCACACAGGCTTCCTGGTGGCTGCACCAGCAGCCTTAGCATCTCATGCCCATCTCTGGTGTCCGTGCTGATAGCCGCAGCGTGCGCCCGTGTCTGGAGCTCGTTTCGGCGGTGCTCTGAATCCCCTCTCCTCGCGCACCCCGAAACAATGGTCTCTTGCTTCTTCGGCAGCTCCAGACTTTTTCCCAGACTCTCTCCCGGCTAGCCGTGGTGCACTAGTCCCCTTCAGGTTGTGTTCATGCAGCCAACCCCAGTCCTATCCCTGGGATCCGACTTCCGAAGCCTGAGCCTCAGCTCCCAGCCCCCACCCGCCCCAGCGGGTGAGCAGACATGCCTCTCAGGCTGGTGAGGGCTGGTCGGCACTGATCCTCTGTGCGGGAATCTCTCCGCTTTGCCCTCTGCACCCCTGTTGCTGTGCTCTCCTCTGTGGCTCTGAAGCTTCCCCACCTCCGCCACCCGTAGTCTCTGCCCACAAAGGGCCTTCCTAGTATGTGGAAACCTTTCCTCCTTCACAGCTCCCTCCCACTGGTGCAGGTCCCATCCCTATTCTTTTGTCTCTGTTTTACCTTTTTTCTTTTGCCCTACCCAGGTACGTGGGGAGTTTCTTGCCTTTTGGGAGGTCTGAGGTCTTCTGCCAGCATTCAGCAGGTGTTCTGTAGGAGTTGTTCCACATGTTGATGTATTTCTGATGTACTTGCAGGGAAGAAGGCGATATCCAGGTCTCACTCCTCTGCCATCTTGAATGTCTCCTCACAACTCAATCTTTTATTTGCTTTCTAATTATATCACTGGACCTACCCAAATCTATACTAATAAACAGAGTAGGGGAGGAGTGGAGAAAAGAAAAAAGAGAAAGGAAGAAAGGAAAATATATTGGGGGCAAAAAATGAAAAGCTTTAAATGCCAGTGTATAGTATGAGAAAAAGCATGTGTTGAATAAGACAGCACAGAAACCAAGAATACATGTGCTCACATGTGTGTGTGTTGAAAAAGTGTGTGTTGAATAAGACAGCACAGAAACCGAGAATATACGTGCTCACCACTTAGAATATTCAGTCCAGCAATACACAAAATGAAGGTTTATTCGGATAACATCAAACCCATTTTTCACATCTACAGTAAATATACAGGGCAGAGAGAAAAACAAATTGAATGTCAAAAGGTCATTACCAATCAAGAGTAGAGTGCGACAGGGCAATGAAGCAGAGTAGATGGCCCAGGGCAAGCCCATCACCTACAGGAATGTAATATTGATACATTGCAAAGGAATCCACATACATCAGTGGTGAAAGAAAGATTAATAAGTGAATGGTGTGAATATATTTTTTGGTGGTGTATTTCTTTCTGTACTTTAGACTTCTGGGGGAGATAGATTTCTAGTAGTGAAAATACCGGATCAACATGATTAAACATTTTGGGGCCATGACTCACACTGAATTGCTTTCCAAAAAAAGTTTTAAGACAATCTAAGTCACATCAGCAGTGTATATGAAATACACACTTCACTGAACCTGAATTAGCATAAAAATAATATCTCATTGTTTCCAGCTGAATTTGCTTTGATAAAGAAATTAATGTCAATTAGTAGTGAACAGTACTGAAACTGAACATTTTTGTATTTAACTTCTTTTGCCCATTTATCTGTTGGGGTCTGCCAACTTGGTTCAGAAAGGCAAGAGGGAGAGCATCACAAACTATCACCCAGAGAAAACTTATTTGCAGGAACCACTCTCAGTAACAGCAAAGAAGAGTGCCTTTAGCCATGAAGCATAGCCCCTTCCCCACACCATCTCCCATATGAACCACCAGCAGATACCTATCTTGTGTCCTTTCAGTGGTGAATAATAAAGAGGAAGCCAGCACACAGCATCCAAAGAAGAACATAAGAAAAAAATGAGGGAAAGAGCAGCAAAATTACCAAGAGATAATAACACTCACTAAAAACGTTATCAGGGAATACATGAAAATTATGATCCAATATTTCACCATGAATTTAAAAATGTATATGAAGCCATCATCTCCTTGAAGGAAGAAAACAAAGCAGACATGCAAAAACTCAAGAATGTGATGGCAAGATAACAGGAAGAAGAAAAAAAATCACAGAAATTAAGATGAAAACATTAGAGAGAAAATAATAGGAGACAGTCAAAGGAGAGCTATCATACTTTATACATAAAGTGAGTCACCAAAGAAGAAAACCAGCCTGGCACAACGGTTAAGAAAATGAAGTGTTTGACTTCAGGTCAATGAAGTGAATGTGAATTTGGACAAGTTTCTTAACCACTTTCTTTCTTGGTTTCCCCGTCACTAAAATAAGGATAATGTTAGTACCTACTCCATGGGGCTGTTAGGAAGTTTAAGTGGGTTAAAATTTGATAAGAGGCTGGAACAGTGCCTGGCATATTCCAAGCAATGTCCAAGTATTTGTTAAATTTAAAAATAGTAATAAATAGAACAACAGAGCAGAAGAAGTATTTTAAAGTATAATTCAAGGAAACCTGCCTGAAATAGAAGTCTTAGATGTTCATATTAAAGGGCACACTACATACCAGGGAATATCAACCACAGCAGTCAACGCTGAGACATATCCTAGGACTTAGTGGATTTAAAGATAAAAAAAAGAATCCTTTGGAGCAAAATGGCTGAACAAGATATCCCTTGATCATATCCTTGCCTCAACAACAATAATTTGGCATCCACCCACGGACAAAAGTGCCTTCATAGGAGCTTTGAAAGTGTCTTCATAGGAGCTTTGGGATCCAGGTAGGAGATTGTGAAGTCCAAGACCAAGGAGAGGTGTTTTGAGAAGGCAGGTCTGCCCCATGCTGCTGACTTACCAACCATGCTCCCCGCTACAGAAACAGAAACAGCTTTGTGCCCCTGAGAACTTGACTACAGCCCTGTTTGGCTTGGTCCTGTCTCCAGCACCATATGCCAAAGGACCCAGGAGGAGCCATGCTCACCCGAGCATCAGGTCATAGACATACAGCCCTCGGTCCCAGCTATGGACCCTATTGGCCCATGAACCAGTTCCAGCCCCTCTTGGCCACAGTCTGGGAGCCCCTGGAGTTAAGCCCCCAAACTCAGTCAGACTGTAGATTCTGAAGAGGCCCTGTAATTCGGCTCCAGCCCATCCCAGCCATTGTCCACAGTCTTGCTGGCACAGGAATCCTGCAGGAGAAATACCTGTCTATACCCCCAGAGATCCAGAAAGGGCCCCATACTTGCCTCTAACCCCCTCACAGCCTCCATCTGCCAGCAGTCCTTAGGGGCCAGGGCCCCAGTGGGAGACTCTCCAGTCTGAACCCCCAGAAGGGCCCTGTACTGGGCTCCAACCTCAACACAGCTTCAGTCCACCAGCAGACCTGCCAGCAAGGGACCCAGTAGTACACACTACTGTCTGTGCTCCAAGAGACTCTGAAAAGGACATATACTCAGTTCCAGGCCTTCCCAGCCTCAGTCCACACCACTGAGCCCAACCTGCCCAGGGACCTGGTGGGAGATATACACATATGTGCCTCCAGGGCCAGGTCTGCAGACCTCAAACATGGCTATAGAATCTCAAACAACCTTTGGGCCCCATTCCAGCCCCTCTCAGCCATGGTCCAGGGCCACTCCTGCCCACCTAGGGGCCCATCCAGTGACCAGGCATCAGTCCTCCCAGGGATCTAGTGAGAGCCATGCCCCCTGCACACCTAGTAATTGACCTGCTGTCTAAAGACCCAACTGTGGAACCTGAAGAGGATCCTTATCCCAGAACACCCTACTGAACAAGGTACTGGAGGCAGTCCCATTCACCCAGAGACCAGACAGGATCCACACCTGTCCCAGCCCCTGATAACAAGCCTGCCTACTGAAGATCCCACTACAGACCCAGCAACAGCCATATAACTGGGTCTAACTCAGCACAACTGAGATTTCAGAGGTAGTCCATCAGCCCAGGGAACAGACAGGAGAAGGTTTTTACCTATTGAAACCAGTCTGTAAAGACTGGAAGAAGTGTATGCTTCTTCAAATGTACAGATACCAATGCAAGGCTACATGAATCATTAAGAATCAGGCAAAGATGACACCATCAAAGGAATTAATAAAGCTCCAGTAACTGACCCCAAAGAAATGGAGACCTACAGATTACTTGAAAAAGAACTCAAAATAATAATCTTAAAGAAACTCAGTGAGGGCTTCCCTGGTGGCGCAGTGGTTGAGAGTCCACCTGCCAATGCAGGGGACGGGGGTTCGTGCCCCAGTCCAGGAAGATCCCACATGCCGCAGAGCATCTGGGCCCGTGAGCCATGGCTGCTGAGCCTGCGCGTCTGGAGCCTGTGCTCTGCAACGGGAGAGGCCACAACAGTGAGAGGCCCACATACTGCACAAAAAAAAAAAAAAAAAAAAAAAAAAAAAAAAAGAAACTCAGTGAAATGCAAGAACACAGATAACTAAACAAAATCAGGAAAACAATGCATGCATGAACAAAATGAGTTTAATAAAGAAATAGAAACCATAAAAAAGAACCAAAACAGAAATCCTGAACCTGAAGAATACAATGTCAGAACTGAAAAATTCTATAGAGAGCCTCAACAGTAGACTTGATCATGAAGCAGAATCAGAAAACTTGAAGACAGATCATTTGAAATTAGCCGATTGTAAGAACAAAAAGGAAAAAGAATGAAAAAGAGTGAAGAAAACCTATATGTATTATGGGACACCTTCAAGCAAATGAATATTCACAATATAGGAGTCCCAGAAGGAAAAGACAGAAAGGAGCAGAAAGATTATTTAAAGAAATAATAGCTGAAAATTTCCCAAATCTCGAAAGAGATATGGACATCTAAGTAGAAGAATCTCAAAGGATCCCAAGGACCCCAAGCAAGACCAACCCAAAGAAGATCACTCTGAGACACACTATCATCAAAATGTAAAAAGTCAAAGACGAAGAGAAAATTTTGAAAGCAGCAAGAGAAAAATGAGTTACCATGAACAAGGGAACCCCCATAAGGCTATCAGCAGATTTCTCTGCAGAAAGTCTGCAGGCCATGAAGGAATGAGCTGATATGAAATATTCAAAGTGCTAAAAGCAAAAAACTGCCAACCAAGAAAACTATACCCAGCAAAACTATCCTTCAGAAATGAAGGAGAGATAAAGAATTTCACAGACAAACAAAAGCTAAGGAAGTTCATCATCACTACATCTACCTTACAGAAATGCTAAAGGGAGTTGAAATGAAAGGATGCTAAGTAACAACTTAAAAATACATAAAAGTATAAAACTCACTGGTAAAGGTAATTATATAGTTCAATTCAGAATACCCAAATGCTGTAATCATGGTGTGTAAATCACTTTTATCTCTAGCACAGAAGTTAAACAATAATATTAAAAACAACTATAATAAGCTACAATAATAAATAAGCTACAATATGTATAAGCTATAATTATATACAGTATATAAGCTACAATAATTTGTTAATGGATGCACAAGATAAAAAGATCAATAGCATAAAATGTGGGGAGGAGAGAGTAAAAGAGTAGCTGTTTTGTATGCAATTGAAAGTAAGTTGTTATCAGCTTAAAATAGACTGTTATATCTTACAAGATGTTTTATGTAAGCCTTGTGGTGGCCACACATATACAAAAAATACAACAAAGACCTTTAGTAGTTACACAAAAAATAAAGGAATTAAAGCATACCATTACAAAAAATAAATCACAAAGGAAGACAGCAAGAGAGGAAGAAAGGAACAAAATAACTAAAAAAGTCATAAAATAACATAATGGTAATAGTAAGTCCTTATCTATCAATAATTACATTAAATGTAAATGGACTAAATTCTCCAATCAAAAGACACAAAGTGGCTGAATGGATAAAAGAAACATCCAACAACATGCTGCCTATAGGAGACTCACTTTAGCTTTAAGGACACACACAGGTTGAAAGTGAAGGGATGAAAAAAGATGTTCCATGCAAATGGTAACCAAAGGAGAGCAGAAGTGGCTATACTTATAACAGATAAAATAGCCTTTCAGTCAAAACTGGTCACAAGAGACAAAGAAGGTCACTATATAAAAGGGGACCAAGTGATAAAGAGACCAAGTCATTAAGAGGATATAACAATTGTAGGTATATATGCACCCAACATTGAAGCACCTAAATATTTAAAGCAAATATTAATAAAACTGAAGGGAGAAATAGATAACAATGTAATAATAGTAGGGAACTTCAATACCCCACATTCAACAATGGTTACATCACCCAGACAGAAAGTAAATAAGGAAACACTGTACTTGAACTATTCCTTAGACCAAATGGACCTGAGACGCATACAGAACATACCACCAACAGCACCAGAATACACATTCTTCTCAATTGCATCTGAAACATTCTCCAGGATAGATCATATATTAAGTCACAAAATAAGCTTTAGCAAATGTAAGGAAACAAATCATACCAAGTATCTTTTCCAACCATAATAGTATGAAACTAGAAATTAATCAAAAGAGGAAAATGGAAAATCCACAAATGTGTGGAAATTAAACAACACACTCCTGAACAAATGAGTCAAAAAAGACATCAAAAAAGAAATCAAAAAATCTTGAAACAAATAGAAATGGAAAATCAGAACAAAAAAAAATCAAAACTTATGGAGTGCAGCAAAAGCCATTCTAAGAGGGAAGTGTATAGCAACAGCACCTACATTTAAAAGATAAAAAGAAAGATCACAGATAAAGGACCTAACTTTACACCTCAAGGAACTAAAGAACTAAATGAGCCCAAAGATGGCAGAAGTAACAAAGATCAGAGCAGAAATAAACGAAATATAGACAGGGAAAGCAATAGAAAAGATCAACAAAACTAAGATGGTATTCTGAAAAGATAAAATTGACAAACCTTTAGCTAGACTAAGAAAAAAGAGCAAAGACTCAGTGATCATGGGTTGCCTGTGCCCTGGTCATCGATAGTACAGGGAGAGGAGTTACTGAAAGACATTTTTCCATGTTTGAAGGGCCCAGTTGTCCCTTCCAAACCCTGGATCTTTCACACACTCTCTTTTTTCTCCTGCCATTCCCTTCAGAGCTCAGGCCTTTGCTGCCCCCCTCCGTGATATGGTGACCAGGCTAGCGCCCTGATTGCAGGGGTTCACTTTGTCTTTGAAGTTAAGGAGTCTCTTGGCAGAAACCAGTCAATACATCTATATTTGGATCTCACACTGGAACGAGTTCAGATCGGTTCGGTGGGAGGTAGAAACCCTGTGACAGTGCCTTTGCTTAGTAGACTCCACAGATGCAACATGGTGCCCCCAAGAGGCATGTCTGGCTCCCAGATAACAGGTCAGCCTTAGATCTGGAGATTGTTGAGGAAGTCCCATGAGTCAGTGACCTTGGGGTGACCTGGGATCTGGGATTGCTGGTATATCTCCCCAAGATTCCTATTGTTCGTGGACACCAGTGGGGCAGAGAATGGACAGTGAGGTCTCCATGTGAAGAGCTCCCTGCTGCCTGCTCAGAGCATCACAGGAGAACTGTTCACTCAGCATGAGAGATCAGGGGCAAAGCGCTGGGACTGGGGGCTTGGCGTCCCCTTTAGCTGGCTCTGAGTCCTGACAGCAGTGCCCTTGGAGGGCCAGGGAAGGCTGGCCCTGGTCCCTCTGCTGTGCCTGGATGACTTCAATAACCAAGAGTTTTTTTCTTGAGTTGGCAGCTGTTCGTCATCATCATTTTCTCTCCATCCATCCATTCAATAAACCATATGGACCCACCCACCCCCCAAAAAAGAGCAAAGACTCAAATAAAATTAGAAATGAAATCTAAATATGACACAATAGAAATACAAAGGACCATAAGAGACTATTATAAATAATCACATGCCAACAAATTGGATAACCTAAAAGAATGGATAAATTCCTAGAAATATAGAAACTACCAACACTGAATCATGAAAAAAAAGAAAATCTGGGCCAGGTGCCTGGAGGCACGTCGGCTGGGCCTTTGGTGGGCTTTTCGGGGACAAGGATGGCTATGGCCAGTGATTTCTACCTATGCTACTACGTAGGGCACAAGGGCAAGTTTGGATACGAGTTTCTGGAGCTTTAGTTTTGGCCAGACTGAAAACTTAGATATGCCAACAACAGCAATTATAAAAATGATGTCATGATCAGAAGGGAGGCTTATGTACACAAGAGTGTAATGGAAGAACTGAAGAGAATTATTGATGACAGTAAATTACAAAAGAAGATGATGCTTTGTGGCCTACCTCTGACAGGGCTGGCCAACAGAAGCTTGAAATTGTAATTGGAGATGAACACATTTCTTTTACTACATCAAAAATAGGTTCTCTTATTGATGTTAATCAGTCAAACTATCCTGAAGGCCTTCGAGTATTTTACTATTTGGTACAGGACGTGAAATGTTTAGTTTTTAGTCATACTGGATTACATTTCAAGATTAAACCAATCTAAATTGTAAAAAAAAAAAAAAAAGAAAATCTGAACAGATTAAGAATTAATACCAATCCTCCTCAAGCTCTTCCAAAAAACTGAAAAAGAGGGAGCACTTCCAAGCTCATTTTATGAGGCCAGCACTACCCTTATACCAAAGCCAAATAATGACACTACAAGAAAAGTTTATTATAGACTAATATCACTAATGAATATGTATGCAAAAATTCTCAACAAAATACTAGCAAACCAAATTCAACATCACATTAAAAGGTTCATACACCATGATCAAGTAGGATTTATCCCTGGGATGCAAAGATTGTTCAACATACACAAATTAATAAATGTGATACACCAAATCATGATTCTCTCAATAGATGTAGAAAAAGCATTTCACAAAATTCAACATTCTTTCATGATAAATGAACATGAAGTGAACTCTCAAGAAATTGGGTACAGAAGGAATATACCTCAACATAATAAAAACCATATATGACAAACTCACAGCTAACATACTCAGTGGTGAAAGGTTGAAAGCTTTCCCACTAAGATCAGGAACAAGAAAAGAGTTTCCACTCTCACTACTCCCATTCAGCATAGCACTGGAAGTCCCAGCAAGAGCAATAAGGCAAGAAAAATAAATAAATACATCCAAATCAGACAGGCAGAAGTAAAACAGTCTCTGTTTGCAGATGATATGATCTTAAAAACTCCACCTAAAAACCTATTACAACTAATAAACAAATTCAGTAAAGTTGCAGGATACAAAATTAACAGGCAAAAATCAGTTGTGTTTCTATATACTAACAACAAATTATCTGAAAAAGACATAAAGAAAACAATCCTACTTACAATAGCATCAAAAATAATAAAATACTTAGAAATAAATTTAACCAAGATGTTGAAAGATCTGTACACTGACAAATTATAAGACTGATAAAATAAATTGATGAAGACACAAATAAATGGAAAAATATCTCTTGTATGTGAATTAGAATAATTAATATTGTTAAAATGTCTATATTACCAAAAGCCATCTATAGATTCAAGGCAATTCCTATTAAAATTCCAAAGGGGGCTTCCCTGGTGGCACAGTGGTTAAGAATCTGCCTGCCAATGCAGGGGACAGGGGTTCGAGCCCTGGTCCGGGAAGATCCCACATGCCGTGGAGCAACTAAGCCCGTGCGCCACAACTACTGAGCCTGTGCTCTAGAGCCCACGAGCCACAACTATTGAGTACGTGTGCCACAGCTCCTGAAGCCCGCACGCCTAGGGCCTGTGCTCCCAACAAGAGTAGCCCCCGCTCGCTGCAACTAGAGAAAGCCCATGAGTAGCAACGAAGACCCAACGCAGCCAAAAATTAAATAAATTAATCAATTAATTTTTTAAAATTCCAAAGGCATTTTTCACAGAAAAGAAAAAACAATCCTAAAATTCATATGGAACCACATAAGACCCTGAATATCCAAAGCAATCCTGGGAAATAAGAACAAAGCTGGAGGCATCATGATTCCTGATTTCAAGCTCTATTACAACACAATAGTAATCAAAACAATATGGTACTGGCATAAAAGTGACACACAGACCAATGGAACTGAATAAAGAACCCAGAAATAAACCCATGCATATACAGAAAACTAATACCTGACAAGGGAGCCAAGAATCCTCAACAGAAAAATTATAGTCTCTTCAATAAATGGTGTTGGAAAAACTGAATATGCCCATGTGGAAGAATGAAATTGGACCCCTATATTACACCACTCACCAAATTAACTTGAAACAGATTAAAGACTTAAACATAAGACTTGAAACTGTAAAATACTAGAGGAAAACATAGGGGAAAAGCTCCTTGATACTGGTTTTGGCAACAATTTTTTTGGATATGACACCAATAGAGCAAGCAACAAAAGCAAAAATAAACAAGTGGGGCTACATCAAACTAAAAATCTTCTGCACAGCAAAAGAAACAATCAGCAAAATAAAAGTCAACTTACAGAATGGAAGTAAATATTTACAAACCATCTATCTTAGAGGAAGTTAATATGCAAAATATGTAAGGAACTCATACAACTTAATAGCAAAATACAAACAATCCAATTAAAATGGACAAAGGATTTGAATAGATATTTTTCCAGAAAAGACATACAAATGGCCAAATATTATTTACAATATTCAAGACATGGAAGTAACCGAAGCATCCACTGACAGATGAATGGATAAAGAAAATGTGATTTTATATATTTTTTATGGGTCCAAAAATTTGAAGTATATCAATGTAGTATTACTCATCCATGAGAAAGAAGGAAATCCTGTCATTTGCAACAACATGGATGGACCTTGAGGGCATTACGCTAAGTGAAATAAGCCAGATAGAGAAAGACAAATACTGTATGACCTCACTTATATGTGGAAACAAAAAAAGCCAAACTCATAGAAAGAGAGAGTAGAATGGTGGTCGCCAGGGGCTGGGGCTGAGAGAAATGGGGAGAAATTGGCCAAAGGGTACAAACTTTCAGTTACTAGATGAATAAGTCCTGGGGATCTAATGTACAGTGTGGTGACTATATTTAACAATACAGTATTATACACTTGAAGGTTTCTAATTGAATGTTCTCACCACACGCAAAAAAACGTAATTATGTGAGGTGATGGATGCATTAACTAAGCTTATTGTGGTAATCATTTCACAATATATATGTGTATTACATTGTACACCTTAAATTTTCTCAATACTGTATGTCAATTTTATCTCAATAAAGCTGGTGGAATAAAAGGAACCTCTGAGCAACCAGGCAAAAAGATAAAGTCGCTTACAAAAGAAAAAAATCAAGTTGGCCTTGGATTTCTTCTCAGCAGCACACACTACGAGAAGACACTGCAGCACCACCCATAACACACACAAGACAAACAAAAAGTGAGCCAAGGGCGTTCTATCCAGCCAAGCTGTCCTTTAAGTATAAAAACGTAGAAAAGAACATTTGGAAACCCTGGGAATATTGCTCCTCTGATTCCCTCCTTGAGGAAACTATTAGAAGATAAATTTTAGCCAACCAAGAAGTGGCTGGGGAAACCAAAGGAGATGGACTACAAGTGAGAACAGAATGTACTTAATAGCAGAAATATTAAAACTAAAACAAACATGGGAATTGGGATGACAGAAGAAAAGTAAAGGTGATAAAAAAAAACTTAGTCTTTAAGGGCTTCCCTGGTGGCACAGTGGTTGAGAGTCCGCCTGCCGATACAGGGGACACAGGTTTGTGCCCCGGTCCAGGAAGATCCCACATGCCACGGAGCGGCTGCACCCGTGAGCCATGGCCACTGAGCCTGCGCGTCCGGAGCCTGTTGCTCCGCAACGGGAGAAGAACTTAGTCTTTAAGTTGCTTACCTAGTAGTAATAACGGTAGGGTAACCCACGGGATGATGATGGTCATGGCAGTAACAGCAGTTATAATTATTGACTGGCTAACCATGAGCCAGGTACTACATAAAACACTGTGTGTGTGTGTGTGTGTGTGTGTGTGTGTGTATACACACAGTGTTTCATACAGTGTATACACACATATACTCATATATACACACACGCATATATATATATATATATATATATATATATATATATAT
>NW_020173116.1:8446626-8465087 GCF_003031525.2 Neophocaena asiaeorientalis asiaeorientalis | reverse complement strand
ATTCCTAACAACCCATAAGGTAAACATCATCATCCCCATTCATAACTAAGAAAGCTAAAGCTCAGATTAGTTAAGTACCTCAACCACGATCACACAGCTAAGTGACAAATCCAAACCCAGGCCTGACTCCAAAGCCCAGGCTCTTGATTTTACTGCATTTGCGTTCATTGAACATAGGACAGAGCCTTATTCCTCTCTGCCTCCTCATCATTTAACACAACTAATATAATATAGCATAATATAATATAATAATAACAATCGATTTTTCCCATTTTATAGATGAGGAAAGGAAGCAGAAAGGTTAAATGACTTTCCCAAAGTTACACAGCTACGTAATCGACGGGGCAGCTAGCATGGCTCTAGAGCAGTGCTATCCAATACTAATTCAATGGTAGGTGAACCACAAGTATGATTTCCAATTTTCTAGTAGCCAAATCTTAGAAAAAACTTAATTTTATTAATATATTTGACATAATCCACATGTTCCTATTATCATTGTGACATATAATCTATATTAGAAACTACTCATGTCATAATTTACGTGTTTTCCTCACTCAGTCTTTGAAATCCAGGGTGTATTTTATACTTACAGCACATCTCCAATCGGACTCACATTTCCATGCTCAGTAGCCACATGTGGTCAGTGGCTCCCATATTTAACAGAGCAGCTCCAAAGCTACATGTGGCACCAACTTAACAACACACGAACTCTCCATTTTCCATTCTCCAGCATTGATTCCTGAAGTGTTATTTTATAAAATCAAAAAACAAAGTAACTAGTTATATTATCTACCTCCACAGAAAACCCATCCTGGGGTTAGGGTTTCACTCTTATAAAAAGGTCGTATTTATGCGTGTCGTTGGATCATATTTTTGATGGTAATCTGTTCTCCCTATACTTTCTCTTCCCTACCCACTCCCTCCACATTCAAGCAGCCATTCTCTCCTTGCCCCAAAGAAGGCAGAGCAGAAAGCTGAAACAGGCTGCAAGACATTCTGGCTTTTTCCTTTTAAGCCTAACCCCTGAGGAGAGGCACTGGGGTTTACAGAGCAGGCAGCTTTAAGAAGCAGGAGGTAGAGAGGAGTCATCCCAGATTAGAAGGACGTTCCCCTTGGCTTGGGGGAGAGGAGGAGAGCATCCCAGGAGAGGGTGGGAACTGGCTCCGTGTCTTTGCAGCACCTTGGGAGCAAGGCACAGGGTGAACCAGGGGTGGGGCAGAGTCTGCAAACGACTCCCACATCCAAAGCCAGCACGGGAGCAGCAGAGAACTGCTCAACCTGGAGTGGCTGTGAGACGGGGACAATGGGTATTTATAGGGCGGTTTGCAGGAAGAGATGTCTAATTACTAGAGACCCCTCCCGATGCCTTAGCACTGCCTAGGATCTCCAAGCTGTGGGAAAAGCTCAGGAGGAGTCCCTGGGAATGACTGGGGTTAATTTCCCCGCAATCCACTGGGATAGAAGGGCACTGGAATCAAAAATTAAACTGAATTCTAGAAATCAAAGAAAGTGTCTGGCTGGACTTGTTTTTGTGACCAGACATTCATATCTGCCACCTAGGGGGCCTCACCTGAGCCTGCCAGGGGCAGTGGGCAGTGTCCCCCCACAAACCATTACACCAGAGCCAGTTCATCTCCAGTGGATGGCTGTAACCCAGGAGGAACTGCAGTGCTGAGGGGTGTGGCCTCTCAGAAGTCACTGCTGACTTGGGGAACACCAGTGGCCTGGGATGAAACCGAGTTTCAAAGAATATCATGGAATACGTTTAAGTCCTGATCAGACACAAAGCAATCAGCAAAAAGGCCACTTGTTGGAGTTTGCTTAAATGATGAGTTTCCCTGACTCCCTGAGAAGACCCAGAAAAAGAGGGGTGGAGAAGATGATTTTCAGGCCACTATTTCAGACTCTGAGGAAAGAAGGACTATTTCAGCAGCAGCAGTAGCCATAGCTCTACTAGCCAGAACAGATGAAGACCATCACTGCGGCCAAGCCCTGGCTAACACTGTAACAGGAAGAACAAATCTGACTCCATGTTAGATCTGTTCCTTTTACTTTAACCCGTTGTGCTTTGTTGCTTGTGCTTAATCATGCTGGCTCTGCACCTTTTGTAAGAGAATGTTGCCTATGGCCTGAAGTATACAGGATAGCCTACTCTCAGGGCTCTGACCTTTAAGAGTCCATTCACACAGAGATAAAAAGTTGCAGAACAGGACAGTCCATTCACACAGAGATAAAATTTGCCTTGTTGGAGGTTTACAGGAACCTGACCTATGTGGACAGCTGCAAGAGCAAAGGAATCCAAAACAAGAAGTCTGCAACAACTAACCACACCCCTCCCTCACCTGGCCTTTAAAAGTGCTTTGCTGAAACCCTTCAAGGAGTTTGGGGTTTTTTCGGCACAAGCCACCCATCTCCTTGTGTGTCCCTGCAGTAAACCTTTCTCTACTCCAAACTCCGACATTTCAGTACTGTTTGGCCTCACTATGGATCAGGCACATGAACTTGCATTCAGTAACACCATGTTTAAAGACTTTAGGAAGATAGGCAGGAGCACTGTCCACAGATCTCTACAAGCCAGGTGTCAAGACAAGGAGACCCCCGCTACCTGCCCATCAGGACTGCTAGGAGACTGTGGGGGAGGGAGAGCCCAGACCCAGGGCAAGAATGGAGAAAGTGTTGCTCAGTCCTGGAGAGAAATCTTTTCCAAGGAAAAATGCCTGGAGTTCGGGGAAAGTCAACATGCCTCTGTTTTATTTTGCTTATAAGTGAGATGAATATTTCACAGTACACAGAGACTGTGAAAAGAACCCACACTCATTAACGGGGAAGGAAAGCCAAACTTCAGGGGACTGGGTGGCTCAGAGGAGCTCAGAGGTAGCATCATCACTCTGGTCCCATAGCAATCTAGGCTCTGTTGGCACCCTTTCCCCTCCCCAGTAAATAGTCAAAGAGAGTACTTAAACAGAGAAAGAGGCAAGGACACCTACATGGAAGGTGCTGGCTACACAACAGAGCAGCCACCCCCCTGCTGTATGCCCCGTGAATATAAACATGAGCAGGGACCCACCCAACTCTGGGCGGAAAGCCAAGGGGAAGGATGGCCATGAGGAGGAAGAGTGTAGAGCTACAGCTTCAGGTCAGCGTCACCTGCCATATTAGATCCCCCACCCTTCTTACATCTAAATCACAGATCCTGCTCCCCCCAGTGAGGGGAATCCATCCGAGGCTGATGGAGCATTCCTACACGGAATGGAGCCTGCGCCGGAAGAAAGCAGAATTTCTAAGGCAGAAGGTCATCCCTGGAAGGGAAAGGGGAGAAGTCTACTCAGTGCCCAGGTTCATGAACTCAACTCCTGGGAGCCTGAGATATGACCCACCCGGCCAAGTGCTGCCGACGTCCTGGGATCCCGGTGCAAGCCACTGCTCTAGCCCCACCCTCATGCAGGTGAGAAGCCATTCCTTTCTAGAAACAGAGAGATTTGCTTCAGGAGATGTGGATGGCTGGGATCATGTCATGAGATAGTATGAGATATTGCACCCTACACACACACACGAATATTATTCAGCCCTTAAAAGGAAGGAAATTCTGACTCACGCTATGACATGGATGAACCTTGAGAACATTATGCTAAATAAAGTAAGCCAGTCACAAAATGACACGTATTGTATGACTCCACTTATATGGGGCATCTAGAGCAGTCAGATTCAGAGACAGAAAGTAGGATGTTAAGTGCTGAGGGCTGTGGGGAGGGACAAATGGGAAGTTGTTTAATGGGTACAGAGTTTCAATTTTCCGAAATGGAGAGAGCTCTGGAGACTGGGTTGCACAACAAGGTGAATGTACTTGACACCTCACTACTGAATTTAGGGAATATACTTAACACTTAGAAATGGTTACAATGGTAAATTTCATGTTATGTACATTTCACAACAATTTTTAAAACTATTATTTTGACTACAGAGGTTTTTTGCATTGATGTGGTACATGGGGTGATGGTAACTCACAGGCTAAAAAGCCAACTATCTAGAAACCTCAAAGTCAGAAACAGCAGGACATTTCTTTCAGTTGCCAGTTCACTTCTCTGAGCAATGCTTCTCTAGCCCCTCACTTGATAGTCTGTCCTTTCTACACAACCAAAGGCAAAATTATCTCCCGAGGAGACACCCTCCCTTCCCAAACTAGAGAGGGTCTGAGGAAACTCATACTGATAAATGCTTGAGACAAATGATGGAGAAGCAGGGAAGGGAAACTGATCAGGGAAAGACTGGAGAACTGCCTCTGAGCCCGAGTGAGGTTGAAAACCACACATTTTCCAAACAAAAATCGTCTCAAGAATTTCTGGCCAGTTTTTGAGTGGGAGAGGTAGGCTCTGAAATGCTGGCATTCCTGGGACATTCTGATGGATTGAGGAGACAAGATCACATATTTAGGATCTGGGACACTCTTCCCAAATTCAGAACATGTGATCACTGAAATGGCATTAGAATGGCAGGCCACGCTCTGAGCATTTCATTCTAAGAAAAATGTTTTTATCCGTAATTTGATTCGTATGCTTCACAGGGGTTGGAAAGACGGTGGTTGTTGAAAATGTAAGCTATGCAGCCAGACATGCTTCCCTCTATAACTAAGTTGCCAAGGAACACATAGGCCCAAATGAAACCCCATTTATGGTCATTGGCACACCTTGGGGAGCTGGTGACATCTCACATTCTTTAACTTCATTGATTCATTGCCCACTAGGCTTAATCTTGTAAATTACTTTCAAAGGCATGGCATACATCCCAAATTACTTTTTTTCTTAGATTAGCATCAATCTTGCTTATCAACTGACATTTTCTCAAATTCCCTGGAAATATCCACCTCACCATCAGAGCAAAGCTGTAAGTTACCTAAGGCAGCGGCCCTGACGAGCTCGACGGGAACCTCTCCCCAGCTCTGCTTTGGGGCACTAAGAATCTGAATCCACAAAGTGTGTGTCTCGGACGCACTCTGTGATTCAACCCCCTGCCTGGGTCTCCACCTGACCCCCTAGCCCGGGATTGCAAATGCTTCCTACCCAGTCCCAGGTTCCTTCTCCCAGGAGCCTTTGCAACACTGTTATGTAAACAGAGGAAACTTGCAAGCACGTGTACCCTGCAGCTTCTCCCCCAGCCCCAAACAACCCCCAAAGAGTAATTCCTGCCTTGTTTGAAGCTAGAAGTCCTTCTGTTGATTAGTAAAAACGAGCAGGAAGGTGGAGGAGGGGATGGGCTTTCTCAGACTTCTAACTACCCCCGCGCTGCATCATGTCACAGTCCCACAGGAGCTGCCGTCCCTGCTCTTCTCGGCGGCGTTTACTCAGTGTATTTGGCACTTGGCAATTTCATCAGCTCCCCGAAGAAACTCCCATCTCCTGCTTTCTGAGGAACCTTCTAGTGCTGGTTTCCCGAATCACAGTACTATTTCTCACTTATTTCCTGACCTCGTTCTCTACGCCTGTTAAACTCTCTGATCACATCCTTTGAATGAAAGGGGAAGTTCATTCAGCCTCCATAGAGGTTCCTGTGTGGCCTTGGCCCTCACAAGAGGCAGGTCCATCCCTCATGTGCATCTAGAAACACCGCCATCACTGATGAGGAAGCAACAGAAAACCCACAAGAAGTGAGGGCATCCTCGCTACATCTTCCAGCCAACCTGGGCAACAGAGCAGCTCTGCCTTGCCAAGAACTAAGAGTGCGCTGACACGCCTGGGGCCAGGTCTCCAGAAGTTTCCCAAGTTAGGAAACACATCTCACTGACTGAGGCCACTTCCCTAGGTAATACACTTATGCCTGGTTGCCAGGCTGCCAAATTCCCCACTAACATCCATGAACTCTGCCCTTGCACCACAGGAATAATACAAAAGGTACGGTGAGTCCTGCCCTAGAGCTAAGGCTAGGGATCATCTGAAGTTATTAAGACATAAAGTACACTTTCTTTTCCATCCCAGGTACCTGGAGGGAGTTTTCCTTTCAGTTTCCTTGAATTCCAAGTAATTACACTGTCGCCATCCTTAATGGGGAAGGCAGGAAGTTCCACGCACTCTGTTCTCTCTGCAAATGCATGGAATCTGAAACAGGAAGAGATATGCCACATCAGGCTAGTAAGTGGTATCTGCGCATTAACTATTCATCCTCCCAAGACTGGGAACTTGCTCTTCCGTGGTGCTAGGCATCTTCCAAGTGTTCACTGCTTTTCCCTGTGCCTTGTCAAGTCCCACAAATAAAAGACAGGAAGGTGGAAGACACCAGAGAATTGCGGAGCCATTGGGATTTTAACTGATGACTCTTCTGTTCATGAGTGGATACTTAGCTCAACCAAATGGTATTTATTGACCCTGGAAAAATGATACCCTGTGCTTAGACTTATCCTTTTGTTCCCAGGGTTCAATCATGTAAACACAGTTTGGACAAGCCCAGAGGCTAATGAGGGGCCCAACAGTGCCCAGAGCCCTGCGGGTTCACTGTTGAAAGCTGGTGACAAGAGGCAGCGTTGGCTCATCTGCCCACTGCTGATGGGCTTCAGTCAACTTTCACTTGGCAAATACACACCTCCCCAGGACCTGAGCATCAGCACTAATGAAAAGAGCTCAGTGTGGGCACGTTTTCAAGGCAGCCTCTCAGAGTGTGGTCCTAGGAGCAGCCGCAGCACCCGGGAGCTGGCTAGGGATGCACATTCCCCAGGCCCCACCTGAGCTGCCGAGTCAGAATATGCACTTTAACAAGATCCCCAGGGGATTCATAAGCCGCTTGAAGCTAAAAAAGCGCTCATGTACCAATGTTCATAGCAGCACTATTCACAACAGTCAAGACATGGAAGCAACCTAAATGTCCACTGACAGAGGAATGCATAGAGAAGATGTGGCACATATACACAGTGGAATATTCCTCAGCCATAAAAAAGAATGAAGTAATGCCATTTGCAGCAACATGGATGGACCTAGAGGTTATCATACGAAGTGAAGTAAGCCAAAGACAAATATCATACGATATCACTTATACGTGGAATCTAAAAAAAAAGATACAAATG
Organism: Neophocaena asiaeorientalis asiaeorientalis; assembly: GCF_003031525.2. Taxonomy (NCBI): domain Eukaryota; kingdom Metazoa; phylum Chordata; class Mammalia; order Artiodactyla; family Phocoenidae; genus Neophocaena; species Neophocaena asiaeorientalis. The sequence continues at coordinate 8,458,039 of NW_020173116.1, read as the reverse complement.
AACTTATTCACAAAACAGAAATAGACTCATAGCATAGAAGACAAACTTATAGTGACCAAAGGGGGAAGGGAGGGAGGCATAAATTAGGAGTTTGGGATTAAAATATGTACACTAATGTATATAAAATAGATAACCAACAAGGACCTACTGTATAGCACAGGGAACTATACTTAATATCTTGTAATAACCTATAATGGAAAAGAATCTAAAAAAGAATTTATATATATATACACATGTATACATATATACACATATATGTGTATAAAACTGAATCACTTTGCCGTATACCTGAAACTAACACACCATTGGAAAGCAACTGTATTTCAATTAAAAAAATTTTTTTAAGCACTGGTATAGTGTTCCAGGTGATGATGGGCTAAACTGCACCCTCAAAGCCAGTTGTCTGGAATCCAAAAAGTCAGTAATAGCAGGAAATTTCTTTCAGATGGCAGAGGAGATCTCTGAGTACTGCTCCTCCGGCCTCTCAAGAGTACCACTTTGAAGTTGATGGGTGGTGAGGATCTGAATCAGTTTGGGCAGGCTGGGATAATTAATTAAAACAGGAAATAAATGAGGTATAGTAGGTGTGGGGAGATGAGACAGTGGATTAGATCTGAATGATGTTGAGTGCATCCCTGCCTATCGCCACTCATGACGCAAAAAGAATCCTGAAACGTGAGCTGGGATGGACAGAAGGATGGGCAGATGGCGGGAGAGGTCTGTGGGCCTTGCCTGGGCCATAGAAGGCCTCAGTCTCGTCTATTTCTAAAGGGTTTCAGGTGACACTGGGACAATGAAAGCAGGGGCTTCCTCCGAAACAGAAATGCCCAGTTTCCTTCATCCCATTGTTACCAACCTGGGTTCTCAGACTCTTTAATCAATGGAAATTGATAAAAGAGGCCAGAGAAATTCCGGCAAGGCTTTATTGGTACTCTTGCTGCAGCACAAGGGCATGAAAACAAGTAGCAGGTTCCCTTGCTAAGCAGTGAAGGTGGAGGCGGATCAGTAGGTGGGGCTGGAGGGGGGGCTTAGGTGGTCTACCCACCCCCTTGGTGGCGCCGTGCCCAGGGATCATGCTCAGGACCCTGCTTTTGCTCCCAGGCCCTCAGAAATGGCAGCTGGGTTTTGGCCTTTTTGTATTTTATTGTTCATAATTTGCCCCGACTACCCATGCATGCAGTTATTTTTAGTCCCTTAGAGTTCCTCTGTATTCTGTTGCCGGAGGAGACGTTTGTCCAGCTGCAGGCACTGCAGTAAAGGGTCCCAGGTCCCCACCTGTCTCACCACGACCTCCCTGCAGGACAGACGGGGGGATGATCGAGGTTTGTCCTGACAGGCCTCACACTCTGAGTGCCAAAGGCCTTTGCCCAGAATTTTCTACTCTGAAGAACAGGGCAGACATTTCCTCTGGCTAATACAGCCTCGCCTGTGCAGAAAGCAAATCACGATTAAGTCAGGCTCTTTGGAGAGTCCGAAGAGTGTAGCGCTGTGTCTGAGAGCTGGTGGCTCTGTCCAGACACAGCCTCAGGCACCGGGGGACACAGAGTCCAGCCTCCCTGCAAGCTGAAATGCTCAGGACACGCCCTTTACAGTTTGATAATAACTGCTCTTCAGCTGGGGCTCAACAGCAAAAGATGCACTGAGACCATCCAGGACCCCCGGGAGGAGGTGGGCTGGCAGGTAGCAGAGCAGGCAGGGGCACAGCTGGTCGTGGGTTGGCCTCACTTCCCAGGACTAGAGGAGGGACAGAAGGGCCCGGGTGTACCCCGTCCTCTTCTGCAGAATCCGCTCTCCACGGAGCATGACCTGAAAGTCAGGGGCTGAACTGCAGCTTCTCCCGTGTTAAATTACTCCCTGGCCTCTCACCTTCCCAGAGAGTGTCCCACATGAGCTGAGCAGAGGATCAGCAAGAAAGGTGGCCCTGCCAGCTGGGTTTTTCTCTCTCCACTAGCAAAAGTGGGGGCAGTGAGCCCCTTCTGTATTTGGGGGTTTCAAGAGTCCAGAATTGAAGCCAAGCACCTGCTGTTAAAAGATTTCAAAGCGCTTTATGAGAAGCCAGAGCACTGGTCTTCAGAATCACCAGGGATCCTGTTAAAAATGCATATCCCTATTCCTCCCTAGACCCTGAAAATCAGAATCTCTGGGGCTGTGGTCAAGATATCTGCATTTTAATCAAGATTCCTAGGTAGTGAAAGGCTTTGCAAAGTGAAAGCCTAACTGCATATTCCCAGACTCCCCTCTACTGTGCAAAATCAGCCTGCAAGGTGAAGCCCACGTCTCCCAGGCCAATATCATGAGCAGCTAAATTTGAGAACAAGTGCTCAAGAGTGGGCATTTTACCCATTTTAGACAGGCTGACTTAGGAAAGAACTCAGTCATTCTCCTTGTTACCACATAAGTAGCTGGTCTCTCTCTACAAGAGACACAAACTCTCTCACATGCACAGATAGGGTTGTTTTGAAATGTAGGTATTATTATTATTCAGGTATAGTGAGGCCAACAGATCAGGAGACAGCTACCATTGAAAAGATAGTTTACAAGGAGATCTTCAAGATGGTGGAGGAGTAAGACGTGGAGATCACCTTCCTCCCCACAGATACACCAGAAATACATTTACACGTGGAACAACTCCTACAGAACACCTACTGAATGCTGGCAGAAGACCTCAGACTTCCCAAAAGGCAAGAAACTCCCCACGTACCTGGGTAGGGCAAAAGAAAAAAGGAAAAACAGAGACAAAAGAATAGGGATGGGACCTGCACCTCTGGGAGGGAGCTGTGAAGGAGGAAAGGTTCCCACACACTAGGAAGCCCCTTCGCAGGCGGAGACTGCAGGTGGCGGAGGGGGAAAGCTTCGGAGCCGCGGAGGAGAGCGCAGCAACAAGGGTGCGGAAGGCTAAGCAGAGAGACTGCCGCACAGAGGATCAGTTCGGACCAGCACTCACCAGCCCCAGAGGCTTGTCTGCTCACCCGCCGGGGCGGGTGGGGGCTGGGAGCTGAGGCTCGGGCTTCAGAGGTCGGATCCCAGGGAGAGGACTGGGGTTGGCTGCGGGAACACAGCCTGAAGCGGGTTAGTGAACCACGGCTAGCCGGGAGGGAGTCCGGGAAAAAGTCTGGAGCTGCCGAAGAGGCAAGAGAACATTGTTACAGGGTGCGTGAGGAGAGGGGATTCAGAGCACTGCCTAAATGAGCTCCAGAGACAGGGGCGAGCCGCGGCTATCAGCGTGGACCGCAGAGACGCTAAGGCTGCTGCTACCGCCACCAAGAAGCCTGTGTGCAAGCACAGGTCACTCTCCACAGCTCCCCTCCCAGGAGCCTGTGCAGCCCGCCACTGCCAGGGTCCCATGATCCAGGGACAACTTCCCTGAGAACACATGGCACGCTTCAGGCTGGTGCAACGTCACGCTGGCCTCTGCCGCCGCAGGCTCACCCCACATCCGTACCCCTCCCTCCCCCCAGCCTGAGTGAGCCAGAGCCCCCGAATCAGCTGCTTCTTTAACCCCGTCCTGTCTGAGCCAACAACAGATGCCCTCAGGTGACCTACATGCAGAGGCCGGGCCAAATCCAAAACTGAACCCCAGGAGCTGTGGGAACAAAGAAGAGAAAGGGAAATCTCTCCCAGCAGCCTCAGGAGCAGCGGATTAAAGCTCCACAATCAACCTGATGTACCTGCATCTGTGGAATACCTGAATAGACAACGAATCATCCCAAATTGAGGAGGTGGACTTTGGGGGCAATGGTAGACTTGGGGTTTGCTTCCTGCATCGAATTTGTTCCTGGTTTTATGTTTATCTTAGTTTAGTATTTAGAGTTTATTATCACTGGTAGATTTGTTTATTGATTTGGTTGCTCTTCCTTTTTTTTTTAAAAAAATATATATATGTATTTTTTTTTTTTTAAAATATTTTATTTTAATAACTTTATTTTATTTATGTTTTTCTTTCTATTTTTCTCCCTTCTCCTATGCCAAACAACTAGCAAGACAGGAACACAACCCCACTGATTAGCAGAGAGGCTGCCTAAAATCGTAATAATGTCACAGACACCCGAAAACACACCACTGGATGCGGTCCTGCCCACTAGTAAGACAAGATCCAGCCTCATCCACGAGAACACAGGCACTAGTCCCCTCCACCAAGAAGCCTACACAACCCACTGAACCAACCTTAGCCACTGGGGACAGACACCAAAAACAATGGGAACTACAGACCTGCAGCCTGTGAAAAGGAGACCACAAACACAGTAAGTTAAGTAAAATGAGAAGACAGAGAAACACACACCAGATGAAGGAGTAAGTAAAAAACCCACCAGACCAAACAAATGAAGAGGAAACAGGAAGTCTACCTGAAAAAGAACACACAGTAATAACAGTAAAGATGATCCAAAATCTTGGAAATAGAAAGGAGAAATTAGAAGAAATGTTTAACAAGGACCTAGAAGAATGAAGAGCTAACAAACAATGATGAACAACACAGTAAATGAAATTAAAAACTCTCTAGAAGGAATCAAGAGCAGAATAACTGAGGCAGAAGAACAGATAAGTGACCTGGAACATAAAATAGTGGAAATAACTACTGCAGAGCAGAATAAAGAAAAATAATGAAGAGAATTGAGGACAGTCTCAGAGACCTCTGGGACAACATTAAACACACCAACATTTGAATTATAGGGGTACCAGAAAAGAAGAAGAAAGGGACTGATAAAATACTTGAAGAGATTATACTTGAAAACTTCCCTAATATGGGAAAGGAAATAGTCAATCAAGTACAGGAAGTGCAGAGTCCCATACAGGATAAATCCAAGGAGAAACATGCCAAGACATATTAATCAAACTATCAAAAATTAAATACAGAGAAAAAATATTAAAAGCAGCAAGGGAAAAACAATAAATAACATACAAGGGAATCCCCATAAGGTTAAGAGCTAATCTTTAAGCAGAAACTCTGCAAGCCAGAAGGGAGTGGCAGGACATATTTTAAGTGATGAAAGGCAAGAACCTACAACCAAGATTACACTACCCAGCAAGAATCTCACTCAGATTCGACGGAGAAGTTAAAACCTTTACAGATAAGCAAAAACTAAGAGAATTCAGCAACACAAAACCAGCTTTACAACAAATGCTGAAGAAACTTCTCTAAGCAGGAAACACAAGAGAAGGAAAAGACCTAGAATAACAAACCTAAAACAGTTAAGAAAATGGTAATAGGAACATATCGATAATTACCTTAAATGTAAATGCTCCAACCAAAACACACAGACTGGCTGAATGGATACAAAAACAAGACCCATATATATGCTGTCTACAAGAGACCCACTTCAGACCTAGGGACACATACAGATGGAAAGTGAGGGGATGGAAAAAGATATTCCATGCAAATGGAAATCAAAAGAAAGCTGGAGTAGCAGTAGTCATATCAGATAAAATAGACTTTAAAATGTAGACTATTACAAGAGACAAAGAAGGAGACTACATAATGATCAGGGGATCGATCCAAGAAGAAGATACAACAATTGTAAATATTTATGCACCCAACATAGGAGCACCTCAATACATAAGGCAAATGCTAACAGCCATAAAAGGGGAAATCGACAGTAACACAATCATAGTAGGGGACTTTAACACCCCACTTTCACCAATGGACAGATCATCCAAAATGAAAATAAATAAGGAAACACAAGCTTTAAATGACACATTAAACACGACAGACTTAATTGATATTTATAGGACATTCCATCCAAAGACAACAGAATACACTATCTTCTCAAGTGCTCATGGAACATTCTCCAGGACAGATCACATCTTGGGTCACAAATCAAGCCTTGGAAATGTAACAAAATTGAAATCGTATCAAGTATCATTTCTGACCACAATGCCTTGAGACTAGATACCAATTACAGGGAAAAATCTGTAAAAAATAGAAACACATGGAGGCTAAACAATACACTACTTAATAACCAAGACATCATTGTCGATCCAAGAAGAAGATATAACAATTGTAAATATTTATGCACCCAACATAGGAGCACCTCAATACATAAGGCAAATGCTAACAGCCATAAAAGGGGAAATCGACAGTAACACAATCATAGTAGGGGACTTTAACACCCCACTTTCACCAATGGACAGATCATCCAAAATGAAAATAAATAAGGAAACACAAGCTTTAAATGACACATTAAACACGACAGACTTAATTGATATTTATAGGACATTCCATCCAAAGACAACAGAATACACTATCTTCTCAAGTGCTCATGGAACATTCTCCAGGACAGATCACATCTTGGGTCACAAATCAAGCCTTGGAAATGTAACAAAATTGAAATCGTATCAAGTATCATTTCTGACCACAATGCCTTGAGACTAGATACCAATTACAGGGAAAAATCTGTAAAAAATAGAAACACATGGAGGCTAAACAATACACTACTTAATAACCAAGACATCATTGAAGAAATCAAAGAGGAAATCAAAAAATAGCTAGAGAAAAATGACAATGAAAACACGACAACCCAAAACCTATGAGATGGAGCAAAAGCAGCTCTGAGAGGGAAGTTTAGAGCAATACAATCCTACCTTAAGCAACAAGAAACATCTCAAATAAACAACCTAACCTTACACCTACAGCAACCAGAGAAAGAAGAACAAAACAACCCCAAAGTTAGCAGAAGGAAAGAAATCATAAAGATCAGATCAGAAATAAATGAAAAAGAAATGAAGTAAACAATAGCAAAGATCAATAAAACTAAAAGCTGGTTCTTTGAGAAGATAAACAAAATTGATAAACCATTAGCCAGACTCATCAAGAAAAAAGAGAAGAAATAAATCAGTAGAATTAGAAATGAAAAAGGAAAGTAACAACTGACACTGCAAAAATACAAAGGATCATGAGAGATTACTACAAGCGACTCTATGCCAATTATCAAACATTTAGAGAAGAGCTAACAACTCTCCTTCTCAAACGTTTCCAAAACATAGCAGAAGGAGGAACACTCCCAAACTCATTCTATGAGGCCACCATCAGCCTGATACCAAAACCAGACAAAGATGTCCCAAAGAAAGAAAAGCACAGGCAGTATCACTGATGAAAACAGATGCAAAAATCCTCAACAAAATACTAGCAAACAGAATCCAACAGCACATTAAAAGGATCATACACCATGATCAAGTGGGGCTTATCCCAAGAATGCAAGGATTCTTCAATATATGCAAATCAATCAATGTGATACACCATATTAACAAACTGAAGGAGAAAAACCATATGATCATCTCAATAAATGCAGGAAAAGCTTTTGACAAAATTCAACACCCATTTATGATAAAAACCCTCCAGAAAGTAGGCACAGAGGGAATTTACCTCAACATAATAAAGGCCATATATGACAAACCCACAGCCAATAACGTTCGCATGGTGAAAAACTGAAAGCATTTCCACTAAGATCAGGAACAAGACAAGGTTGCCCACTCTCACCACTCTTATTCAACATAGTTTTGGGAGTTTTCTCCACAGCAATCAGACAAGAAAAAGAAATAAAAGGAATCCAAATCGGAAAAGAAGAAGTAAAGCTGTCACTGTTTGCAGATGACATGATACTATACATAGAGAATCCTAAAGATGCTACCAGAAAACTACTAGAGCTAATTAATGAATTTGGTAAAGTAGCAGGATACAAAATTAATGTACAGAAATCTCTGGCATTCCTATACACTAATGACGAAAAGTCTGAAACAGAAATGAAGGAAACACTCCCATTTACCATGGCAACAAAAAGAATAAAATAACTAGGAATAAACCTACCTCTGGAGACAGAAGACCTGTATGCAGAAAACCATAAGACACTGATGAAAGAAATCAAAGATGATACAAACAGATGGAGAGATATACCATGTTCCTGGATTGGAAGAATCAACACTGTGAAAATGACTATACTACCCAAAGCAGTGTACAGATTCAATGCAATCCCTAACAAACTACCAGTGGCATTTTTCACAGAACTAGAACAAATAATTTCACAATTTTTATGGAAACACAAAAGACCCCAAATAGCAAAGCAATCCTGAGAAAGAAAAACAGAGCTGGAGGAATCAGGCTCCCTGACTTCAGACTATACTACAAAGCTACAGTAATCAAGACAGTATGGTACCGGCACAAAAACAGAAATATAGATTAACGGAACAGGATAGAAAGCCCAGAGATAAACCCACACAGATATGGTCACCTTATTTTTGATAAAGGAGGCAAGACTATAACAATGGAGAAAAGACAGCCTCTTCAATAAGTGGTGCTGGGAAAACTGGACAGCTACAAGGAAAAGAATGAAATCAGAACACCCCCTAACACCATACACAAAAATAAACTCCAAATGGATTAAAGACCTAAATGTAAGGCCAGACACTATCAAACTCTTAGAGGAAAACCTAGGCAGAACACTCTAGGACATAAATCACAGCAAGATCCTTTTTGACCCACCTCCTAGAGAAATGGAAATAAAAACAAAAATAAACAAATGGGACCTAATGTAACTTAAAAGCTTTTGCACAGCAAAGGAAACCTTAAACAAGACAAACAGACAACCCTCAGAATGGCAGAAAATATTTGCAAATGAAGCAACTGACAAAGGATTAACCTCCAAAATTTACAAGCAGCTCATGCAACTCAACATCCAAAAAACAAACAACCCAATCCAAAAATGGGCAGAAGACCTAAACAGACATTCTTCCAAACGAGACATACAGATCACCAACAAACACATGAAACAATGCTCGACATCAGTAATCATTAGAGAAATGCAAATCAAAACTACAGTGAGGTATCACCTCACACCGGTCAGAATGGCCATCATCAAATATCTACAAACAATAAATGCTGGAGAGGGTGTGGAGAAAAGGGAACCCTCTTGCAGTGTTGGTGGGAATGTAAATTAATACAGCCACTATGGAGAACAGTATGGAGGTTCCTTAAGAAACTAAAAATAGAACTACCATATGACCCAGCAATCCCACTACTGGGCATATACCCTGAGCAAACCATAATTCAAAAAGTCATGTACCACAATGTTCACTGCAGCTCTATTTACAAGAGCCAGGACATGGAAGCAACCTAAATGTCTATCAACAGATGAATGGATAAAGAAGATGTGGTACATATATACAATGGAATATTACTCAGCCATAAAAAAGAAACTTAATTGAGTTATTTATAGTGAGGTGGATGAACCTACAGTTTGTCATACAGAGTGAAGTAAGTCAGAAAGAGGAAAACAAAAACCATATGCTAATACATATATATGGAATCTAAAGAAAAAAAGGTTCTTAAGAACCTAGGGGCAGGACAGGAATAAGGATGCAGAAGTAGAAAATGGATTTGAGGATACGGGGAGGGGGAGGGGTAAGCTGGGATGAAGTGAGAGAGTGGCATGGACTTATATATACTACCAAATGTAAAACAGATAGCTAGTGGGAAGCAGCCCATAGCACAGGGAGATCAGCGCAGTGCTTTGTGCCCACCTAGAGGGGTGGGATAGGGAGGGTGGGAGGGAGACGCAAGAGGGAGGAGATACGGGAATATATGTATAGCTGATTCACTTTGTCATAAAGCAGAAACTAACACACCATTGTAAAGCAATTATACTCCAATAAAGATGTTAAAAAAAAGAAAAGATAGTTTGCCACTCACAGTTTCTGCTATGGAGTGAATTGTGCCCCTGCCCATCACCTCCCCAAATATCTGTGTTGAAGCCTTAATCTTCAATGGGATTGTATTTGGAGACAGGACTTATAAGAAGGTAATTAAGGTTAAATGAGGTCATAGGGGTGGGGCCCTGATCCAATAGGATTGGTATCCTTTTAAGAAGAGACACCAAAGAGTTTACATGCCCTCTCTCTCTGTCTCTCTGTCTGTGTCTCCCTCTCTCTCTCTCTGTCTCTCTCTGTCCTCCATGGAAGGATGGAAGGACACAGCAAGAGGGCAGCTGCCTACAAGAGAGAAAGAGAGTTCTCACCAGAAACAGAATCTGCTAGCACCTTGATCTTGGACTTCCCAGCCTTCAGAATTGTGAGAAATAAATATGTCATTTAAGCCACCCAGTCTGTGGTGTTTTCTTGTGGCAGCCAGAACTGACTAGTATTTTTCCAAAGAGATGGGGGCATGCCACACCACACAGGGCCACACAGGGAAGCCCCAGGTTTGGTCAGGAAGCAGAGAGAACAAGGGGAAAACATGGGCAAGTCTTTCTTGTGGATCCTGCAGAAAGAAATGGGTGAGGCAGAGTAAGCAGGCTTAGGATTGACTAGTTTGAATGATTTCAGCGGGTGCTGGAGTGTAGGGGCTGTCCTGAGCTGTCTGGTACCTGGCCCTGAGTTGACTGGGACAGGGGACAGACAGTGTTTAGGGTACGAGAGCCTGGATTGAGAGTGTGGGCTGGATTTGTTAGTTTGCACATAAAAGGTGCATTCCGTCCCGGGTGAGTCTTTTACTGTCTTTACGAATCAGCTAACCTGGGAGGTGCGGTCTGTCCAGGGTCAGCGAGACCCCAAAATGTCAAAGCGTCAGGAAAAAAAGTCAAGATTAATGCCAGGTAGAGGAGCAAAGGTGAATGGAGACTAAAGACTACTGGAAAGAGGAGAACACAGCAACCGACTGGTCAGGAAGACCGCTAGGAATCAAGACCCACTGTCGACTACAGGCAAGCACGCAGCTCGCTCGCGGTCTTCCCAGAGCACCTTTTCTGCCTACCTGCTTCGGGTCTTGGCACTCAGATCCTTTAAGAAAGCTGTCGTGCCCTCTCGTCTGGCATTGAAGGACACCGTGCGGACAGGACATGGGACCTCCAAAGCCCCCTGAAGGAGAAGCTCCTTGGATTCCTCTGGAACATCCCCCACCACAAAGTAATAAATGGATTCAACCTGCAGAACAGTGACACCAACAGTTTATTTCCCTGAGGCACGCTAGCCGTGAAGCAGACTCATCGGCAACATACTCTCTATAAACCTGCCTCTTGAAAAAATAAGCGGGCAGAAAGAAGAGCAGCACCGCTCGATGTTTCACGACGATGTGTTGGGGCCAAGGTCAGGAAGTAAGATATTCAAGGCCCGGTGCTAAGGAGTGTCAGGCTTTGCATGGGAAGGATACGGTTGGTGGATTTGGAGAAGAGCTTCCTCCGAGCCCACGAATAAGTTATGCAAGTCCATGAATGAAGGAGGTGTCGGCCAGCCACTGGGGGCAGGAAGCTTATTAGCAATTCACCACGGCGGTGCCAGAATTCTGCAGGGCCGGCTCAGGCACCCTCAGTCTGAGGCTGCATGTGGGAAGGAGGGCGCATTCCCAGCGGGTCTCACCTCCAGGACACACACGCGCCTGGGGAGGTGAGGCTGTCCTGCCTTCACACGGCCAGTCAGGAGCCACGCCAGGCCG
>NW_020173116.1:8382745-8446388 GCF_003031525.2 Neophocaena asiaeorientalis asiaeorientalis | reverse complement strand
ACACACACACACACACACACCAGCTTTAAACCAGGAACCTGGGAGATGCATACCTCACCCAGGTAGGAGACGATGCCCTGCTTAATGTAAAGATGTCGATGCCATCCACTGGGCCTCCCCCTTAACCACACTGCTCTAAGGGTCTCCCCTGCCACTGAGGAGTCCTGTAACCTCGGGCAAGTGGTTTAGGTTCAGTTTCTTCACTTGTGAAAAAGGAGATTATGCAGTTGACTTCATGACTGAGCTTCAACAAGATGGCATACACTTATGTATGTATATAAATTACAAAAAGTAAAACCACAGGTAGAGCCAGAAACACATATCATCTAAACCTGCCCCTAAAAGCGCCCTAAGTGATTGTCTCCACAGATAACTGGGGCAGAAACCCCCAGCAAATATAGTGTATTTTTTTTAATATTTATATATTTGGCTGCGCCGGGTCTTTCTTAGTTGTGGCATGCAAACTCTTAGTTGCGGCATGCATGTGGGATCTAGTTCCCTGACCAGGGATCAAGTGTGGGCCCCTGCATTGGGAGAGGGGAGTCTTAGCCACTGGACCACCAGGGGAGTCCCTGTATCGTGTTTTAAGGGATAAACAGATGTCATCAGCCCTTTAGGATTCATGAGCTTCTAATCACACATCCCCAGTTAGCTGACGGTAAATAGTCAATTACCTCACCTCGACTTCAAAGCTGGGACTTAAAGCTACCTGGCCCAGAGAGAGGTGGGCTGAGGGTCAGCTCCCAGCTGCTTAGGACACCCCATCTGTGGCAGCAGGGGGCAGGCTGTGCCCAAGAAGGCAGGTGGGGAGAGGGTGGCAGAGGGGCCAGGCTGGGAGTTAGGAGACCGCCGGGGTGGGAGCTGAGCCCAGCCTACTTCAGCAACATTCCTCCCCAGGCTGGGCACAAAGAGTCTTCCTGCCCCCATGACTCTCTGTCTCAGGCCCTTCATCACAAAGTCCCTGATTTTCAGAAGTACCTCATGGGAGGTAAAGACTGAGGAAGGTTGTACATTTCTCCCAGTCAGTCACCTGAGAAGCAGAAAACACACTGACAGGAGGAAGCAAGTGTTCTCCAGATTCCTAATTATACAACTAATACTGTTCTTCCAGAAAATGCATTCTATGTTGTTCTCTTCCCGGTGTTAGACATTACCTTCTGTAAGACGTCTTGAATAGGCTCCAGTGAGCTGCAGTTACTAGTTTTCCAGCTGTGTTGGTGCCCAAGTTTAGCATGAGGACAGCTTCACCCTCTCAGAGGGTCTAAGAACACACATGGCTCAAGACAGGGGAACAGACCCAGGGAGTATATTCTAGGGTTTGGTAGATCAACAGGGAAGTGAGTGAGGACAAACAACTCTGGCTGGTCTGTCGGCAGCTTCTGACTCTCTCTGTCTCCACCGCATGCTGTGTAAACACAGCTTCTTTGCTCTGGCAATAACGCAAGAGCCTGAAATCCTCACGCAGAGATGTTTTTTCCCTCGAGACTTCAGCAAACCAGAAATTGCTATAGCCAGCAGTGAGTCAGGATTTCCTTTCCTTCATTAATTAAGGCTATGGGGTTATTCACTATTCACTAAGGTCCTTACTCAGCTTCTTAGTTGCCTGTGTTTTCGGTCAACTCTCAGGTATCCGTGCTCCAGATTTCCAGGGATATGCTTTCCCAGAGACCAGCTACCTCACCGCCATCTGCACACTGCCTTTCTGCCTCTCCTTTCTGCTCGCATAATGACATTTAGAAAAACAGAGAGGACGATAAATATGCTAGCTACTTCTATCCCCCCAAATTTGTCAAAATGCCTTTGAAAGTGAAATGGCTTTGAGGTCGTCTGCTATTGGGGACGATAAGCTAACATAAATTTGAATTCTTGTTATCATGCCCAGTTTACAGATGAAGAAACTGAGGCCTGGACAGGTTATTTGACCCGGGTGAGCAGCCAGTGAACCCAGCCTGCCTGACCTCACGAACTTCTGTCCTTGCTTTTTTCAGCCACAGCACTCCGTCAGCTAGCTCATCATGGCAAGACTGATCCTCACGTGTGAGAGATGATGGTGAGTCCCAGAACTGGAGAGGCAAGATCATGTGACAAGAAGGTGGTCAGGGGTGGGCACTGTTTTCATTTTCTTGGTCCCCACACCATCCAAGGCTCCTACCCCCAATCTCACTACTACTGACCAAAAGTTGGGTCCAGGAGGTTGTCTGGCTCAAGGGAATTACCCTCATGGGAATCCTCACTCCTTAACCAGGACCTCTGTGCTCCTTGAGGGCAAGGGGACCTGGAGCAGCTTCTTCACTGACCAGCATCACCTTAAATGCTGGTTTGTACCGAATTTGATAACATCAGACATAGAAAATATTTGGGTTCCATGCAGCTATTTAACCATGACTCAAAAACTCTTGCCACTTTATACTACGTAAAATAGGTTGGAGCCTTTATGTTTTCACTTGATATGTCTTATTCTATCGGGCCACATGTTCTGCAGCTTCCCAAGGTAACCTGCAATCCACCTGACCAAGGAGGTCTTGCCATCTTCCCAGCCATGGGTTTTGGGGAAAAGAAGAACCAAACTGGGAGCAGCTGCTTCCACTCTGCCTGCCGTCTGCTCCAGCCTGTCAGAAGCTCCCAAGGCCTCTGGGTATAAAAATTCCCACTTTGCAAGGAAACAAAAATGAAAGCCAACCAGAACAGCAGTGAGAGGTCCAGCAAATTGTCTTCTCCTTCATGTAACTTTGACCCAGTGCTGACCAACTCCAGAGCTTGGATCTAACTTCCAGATCTTCCCTGTGCCTGCTCTCCCTGGTTCAGCCCATTTGGATTTTCTGACCGACCGCCCCCCGCCCCGCACCCAAGGTGGTGACTGCCCCTTGCTATTGATCCAGCTCCATTCTCAGATTCCTCCTAACACCGTTGACCACCACCAACGTTCCGGCCTCCCGGGCTTCAGGATCCCTATTCCAACCCACCATCCCCATCACAGGCATACAAGGCTCAGCAAATTCACCCACCTGGTCCCATGCAGACCACCTCCCTTCAATTCAAAAAAACTCAAATCCGTACCATAGCTTGGGGACGGGAATCTCTTGGATCCACATCTAACCCCCAATCTCAAAAATATTGACATTATTTCCTTTCTATTCCTTCACTGTTCAACAAACATTTATCGAGCCCATGCTAGGCACTGCCATTGCTAGGCAATGCTAAGGCAAAAAAGAAAAGATGTGATGCCTGTCTGAGCCGCAGCAAGGAAGAAAATGAAATGCCAGGGTCATGACTGATGTGGCCAGGCCTTCTGCTCACTGTTCAGTGGTGAAGGTTCCTTATGGAATCATGTGGGTCTGCCTCTAATTCACCCACTTAGTCTCTCAGTGAATATGACTTTTTAAAAAACAAGTAAACAAATTTGTGCCTATCGGGTAGATGGAAGAGAGGATGAGTGAACACAAAGAGAAACACAGGCGCCTTTGAAAGCAGAAGGCAGGTCCCTCCCTTAGGTAGCTGGGAATTGGGGCTTTGGATAAACAGCCATCTCTTTCCTAAGGACCCTTCTCGTCCTGGGTCAGCCGGCCATCCAGGGTCCCCGACACAGCACCCCTCCTCAAAAAGGCCAGGGAAGCTACCAACTTCCAAAAGACGCATCCAGAGACCAGAGGACGCTGCAGAGTAGAAACCCTCTGCCAGACACATGCCTGGGCTCTGAAGGCAACACCAGCCCCTCTAAACATCTCCTCAATACTCCAAGGGCTGCCCTTCCCATGCACCAGGTTCTTTATTACAGGGTACACCAGTAATTCATCCATCAATAGTGCTCTTCGTGTGCCACTGTGAGATACACGATTTAAACAGACCCCACACTCTGCCCGGGCTCTTCCTGGACCCGAAGGCTCACGCTCTGTCATCTGTCTCTGGTAAACCTTCCCGGCCCACCCATGGTTACAAAGACCAGTCCTGGAGGCCAGTGGGCTCTGGGCATCCTCCTCCATCGTAACCAAGCCCATCAGTCAGCCCTCCCTCTTCACGTGGAACGGGTACAAAACCCCACTTCCCTGTTAATCTTTGAACACAAGACAATACCCACTGTCTTGCTTCCTCTCAGGATCCACTCACGTAGGGAGATGAAAACTCAAAGCAGGTTATCGTGAGCAGGAAAAGGCTGGGGTTTTAGATTTACTGTTCAAGACACTTCTTAAGCCTTAAATCCTTTCTGTTCATAGCAAACTGCAGCCACATGGACCAACTGGAAACTCACTGGGGTGGACGTGAGGGACTCAGGGCAGAGCAGCGGGTCTTTATGGGAACCGTTTCTCTCCCCACCCCTAACACATGCATGCTTTTCTGGGGTTGCTTTTGGCTGCTCCGCAAGATATGCAGGATCTTAGTTCCCCAACGAGGGATCAGACCCATGCCCCCTGCAGTGGAAGCGCGGAGTCTTAATCACTGGACTGCCAGGGAAGTCCCCATGCATGCTTTTCTTTACTCCTCATAAGACACAGAGCATGGCATTTTTATATGTGAGGCAGTTGCATTTACTAAACTCTTCCTCAGGACCACAGCCAGATATAAGCTCTGGGTGGAGAATACCATGGTCTGAATATGTTTAGCATCTTTCATACCCCGTCGTCTCTTCTCAAGAGTTTTCACGTGACATTTGATGACCAGTGCCTGAAAGCTTCTTTCTTGGTTATTCCTCTTCTACAGAACTTCCCTGGAACTCACTAAATTGTTACACATTCCCTGGGCTAGGGAAAAACCCCCCAGAGAAAGGAGACATACAAACCAGAGGGAAGTAAAACAGAAAGTCAAGGTCACCAGGAAATCTTGCAGTCAGGTCGGGTTGCCAGAGCCACCTATGACCGGGGAGCCAGGTAAACAGACAAAGAAGGAGAGCACCCATGTACGTGCGCACACGTGCACGCACACACACACACACACACACACACACGTCCAAGAGCCTGTGAAATATTCCATTTCTTGAATGCTTATTAAGGTGTCCAGACATTTGAATTTTTACAGATGTTAAAACAAATTTAAAAGGCCAAAGAACAAAGTTGCTTGCATTTCATTCTTCTTTAATGGGAAACATTTGTTCCTCTGGGTTTGAGGATAAACAGTATGTTTCCAATTTCAAACCATCACCTTCAGTATCAATAAACACAGTCTGGTGACCACTGGGAGCTCTCCTTTGAAGGTGCCAGCACATGGCCACCTTGCCCAAGAAAGGACTTCTTAATGCAGCAGAGTAAAGTTTGAAACCTGCAGAATCCCCCGGATTCCAGAGTGGAAGAAGCAATTAAGTATTAATTAATATTAATCAATAAGTAAGGATTAGTTAAGCATCTGTATCCCAAAAGAAAGCAGACCTATCCCTACCTGGGGAGTAAGGCTGGCCTAAGGACCTCACGTGCCCAGAGTACTTCCTCTCTAGCCCGTCACTACCCTTAACAGTCCCACCATTAGAGCTGCTCACAAAAACACACACTCTTGTGGCTAAAAGAGATAAAAAACACCACCAGTGAATCACTTCTTCCAGGTAAAGCTTTATATCCGAAAGGTCCCTATCAAAAAGCTTATGTGAATGCATCAGCGTTCAAGAACGGATGACACACTGACTGGGATACACTTCACCTTGGAAAGCACATGATGGACCCATCTGTGAAGAAGAGGAACTGGGAAAGATCCGGAGCATGGATGCTGGGAAACCCTATTTCCTCATCCTCAAGGTTCAGTGACGAGTCTTCCAACCTCTCCTCCCATAAGAGATGGGTTTATCTAATTGTCAGGAGAGCACGAGTGGAATTGAAGCATTAGAGATGCACACTCCCGGCTTCACTCCCTTCCTTTCTCGATGCTCGGGGGCTGTGAGCAGCACGGGACTCTCCTGGCAGCGGCTAAACGAGGGCCTGCCCTGCGGCCCCAATGACGCCCCCTAGGGGAAGCCCAGCCAGGCTCAGGTGTTAGAGTCTCATTTTGGTTGGTCCAGCCCTGCCATCACCAGAGATGCTCTTTTGATCCCCATCTGGGGCCTGTCACCTATTTATCAATTGGTTCCAAATTCAGAGGTGAACAGGATTAAGACTGCTGGGGCTCTTGAATGCCAAGGATGCAGTCTCTGTGGGATGCAATTGGAAGGGCCCAAGCTCGGCTGGAAGGCAGCATGCGGATACTGAGTGGGAAGAAATAAGCGCAAAGCCACCTTCGTGACGTGGGAGCAGACACAGACACACACTTACCGATTCGTCTTTCCCCGCCTCCAGCAGAGCGTCTAAGCGGCTAGCCTGGCTCCGAGCCAGCTCAAAAGGCGATTTCTCAACCCAGCTGATGGCAGCGGCTATGGATCGTGCAGTCACAGGAACAGCACCTTCCTGCCATTTCACAGGCTCTTGAGAAACCCTGAAAGGGACCGCGTGGGGCTGTCACTGGCAGTGGTCGATGTAGCTGTCAGCCCTCAGTCTCACAGCTACGAGCAGCAAGACACCCAATGTCACCAGAGCTGAGAGAAAGAAAACACAGCTCCCAGCCCTCTCAAAGTTACCGAGAAAACAGGTGAGCTGTTTAAGGCAGGTTTCCAAAGCACTATGACCTTCCATAAGCTGTACTGACTGGGAAAAACAATGCTTACAGGAGAATTTAAAAATCTCAAAACTTCGAACATCAACAATTGCATTAAAATTACTGAGGAACGTGTACAGGGCACTACACTCTATATCTTGTAATAACCTACAATGGAAAAGAATCTGAAAAGGAATATATGTATACACATATATAAAACTGAATCACTTTGCTGCATACCTGAAGCTAACACCACATTGTAAATCCACTATATTTCAATAAAAAATTTTAATGTCAAAAAAATTATTGAGGACAGTTATTTTCATAAACAGGAACGTTTACGGCTTCCCTGGTGGTGCAGTGGTTGAGAGTCCGCCTGCCAATGCAGGGGACACGGGTTCGTGCCCCGGTCCGGGAAGATCCCACATGCAGCAAAGCGGCTGGGCCCGTGAGCCATGGCCACTGAGCCTGCGCATCCGGAGCCTGTGGCTCCACAACGGGAGAGGCCACAACAGTGAGAGGCCCGCGTACCACCAAAAAAAAAAAAAAAAAGATTTAAAAAAAAAAAACTCAATTAGATAGATGTCCCTCTCATCCAGATGTTTTCTGTCAGGGAAGTACAGCCACTGTTCCACATGAGAAGTCAGTGCTGAAGTCCAAATTCTCTTGAATACAAGAATCTGTAAAAAAATTGATTGTGAAAAATCTGAAATATGGGAAAGTCTATAAAGCCAGCCACCTGTTGTTCTGATTAAAGGGGGTCCACTTACAGGGGAAATCAATTTGAGCTGCAAACTCAATCTGAAAAGCAGTGAAATTTGTGACACTGGAATTCATTATTGAACCTAAAGTCTAAAACGTGTGAAGGAATTTTAATTTTAAGAATTTATAGTCTTATATTTTGACCTTGCCATACCATACACTGAAGAAAACAATGTTTTAAAGTACCTTCCAATTTGAAAACTAAGATGCCATATACAAAGCAGATAAAAGTTTTTAAGATTTACTCATTGTGGGTTTTCTGCTGGAACGATATATTCTAGGAAATTACAAGATTATAGCTCCTCCCTCCCCATAGATCTAACTGTGTTAGGTATGCTCCTTAACTCCAAATACAGGAAAATTCCTCATGAAGTTTCAGGGAAATACTCCTTTCCTATGGGAACTCACCATATGATATTGAACTTGGCTATGTGAGCCACCTGCTCCTGGAGGACCATGATTAGAGCATCTTGGCACAGATTAAGCTCCTCCTCCAGCATGCCGCCACAATCCAGCACTATGGTGATGCACTGTTCCAAGATGACACCAAATATCTGCCGGCTGTTGCTGGTGAGCCAGTCCATCCGCTGCCTGTAGCTCTCCACAGCTTGTGTTAAGTGCTCCACATACTGATAGATCAGTTCTGATTTGGCTGTCAACTTAATGAAAATAAAAGTAACAAAATAAAATAAAATTAATAAAAGCACACCAAATCAAGTCATTTGAACCACACTGCAGCCAGGAACAATAGGGCCCACTGAGTCATGGGCTATGCCATCAAGAACTGTACATCAATAACAGTTGCATAGATGATCCTTCAAACTCCACATAATCCAGGAGGAAGTCTTCCAATCTTTCAACTGAAAAACCCTTGGATAATTCCCCATAGAAGGAAACATGGTGATGAAATCTATTCAAAAATATAGCACTTTTTTTTTAACAAAATGTGTTTCCAGATTGTGTTTAACCTTTCTAGTTACAGAATTACTTTTATCTGAAAATGCTCAGGGGTACTTTAAGAAATTAGGTAGAAGAAAAGAGAGATTAGCAAAGGCAGAGGGGAAAAAAGTTCCTAAAGGAACTAGAAAAAGATGAACAAACAAAACACGGGGTTAGTAGAAAGAAGGAAATCATAAAGATCAGAGCAGAAATAAATGAAATAGAGACTAAAGAAGCAATAGAAAATAACAACGAAACTAAGCGTTGGTTCTTTGAAAGATAAACAAAACTGATAAACCTTTAACCAGACTCATAGAGAAAAAAAGAGAGAGTGCCCAAATCAATAAAACCAGTAATGAAAAAGAAAAACTTACAACCTACATTACAGAAATACAAAGGATCATAAGAGATTGCTATGAACAACTATACACCAATAAAATGAACAACCTAGAAGAAATGCACAAATCTCCCAGAAGGAACCAGGAAGAAACAGAAAATATGAACAGGCCAATTATCAGTAATGAAATTTAATCAGTAATAAGAAAAAACCCTACAACTCCTCCAAAACAAAAATGTAGAACCAGATGGCGTCACAGGTGAATTCTACCAAACATTTAGGGAAGAGTTAAGACCTATCCTTCTCAAACTATTCCACAAAAATTGCAAAGGAAAGAACACTTCCAAACTCATTCGGCCAGCATCACCCTGATACCAAAACCAGATTATCACAAAAAGAGAAAATTACAGGCTTACCACTGATTAACATAGATGCAAAAATCTTCAACAAAACATTAGCAAACCAAATCCAAAAATACATTAAAAGGATCATATATCATGATCAAGTGGGATTTATTCCAGAGATGCAATGATGGTTCAGTACCTGCAAATCAATAAATGCGATACACCACTTTAACAAACTGAAGAATAAAACTCATATGATCATCTCAATGGATGCAGAAAAAGGTTTTGACAAAACTTAACATCCATTTATGATAAAAAAAAAAAACTCTCCACGAAGTGGATATAGAGGGAACACACTTTGACAAAATAAAGGCCATATATGATAAACCTATAGCTAACAGCATACTTGATGGTGAAAAGCTGAAAGCATTTCCTCTAAGATCAGGAAAAAGACCAGGATGCCTGCTCTTGCCACTTTAATTCAACATAGTATTGTAAGTCTTAGCCAGAGCAATCAGAAAAAAGGAAATAAAAGGAATTCAAATTGGAAAGGAAGAAGTAAAACTGTCACTATTTGCAAATGACATGATACTATACATAGAAAATCCTAAAGACACCACCAAAAAACTACCAGAGTTCATCAATGAATTCAGGATACAAAATTAGTATACAGAAATTTGTTGCAGTTCTATACACTAACGATGAACTACCAGAAAGAGAAATTAAGAAAACAATCCCATTTACTATCACATCAAAAAGAATAAAATACCTAGGAGTAAATCTAAGGAGGTAAAAG
The DNA here is from genome assembly GCF_003031525.2 of Neophocaena asiaeorientalis asiaeorientalis. NCBI lineage: Eukaryota > Metazoa > Chordata > Mammalia > Artiodactyla > Phocoenidae > Neophocaena > Neophocaena asiaeorientalis. Next base: position 8,436,664 of record NW_020173116.1, on the reverse strand, counting down.
ACCTGTACTCAGAAAACTATTAAGACACTAATGAAAGAAATTAAAGATGACACAAACAGATAGAAAGATATACTGTGTTCATGGATTGGAAGAATTAATATTGTTAAAATGACCATACTACCCAAGGCAACCTATATATTTACGCCAGCCTTATCAAAATACCAATGGCGTTTTTCACAGAACTAGAACAAATAATTTTAAAATTTGTATGTAAACACAAAAGACCGCGAATAGCCAAAGCAATCTTTAGAAAGAAGAACAGAGCTGGAGGTATCATGTTCCCTGACTTCAGACTATACTACGAAGCCAGCAATCAAAACAGTATGTTACTGGCACAAAAACAGACACATAGATCAATGACGTAGAATAGACAGCGCAGAAATAAACCCATGCATTTATGGTCAATTAATTTATGCAAAAGAGACAAGAATATACAATTGGGAAAAGACACTCTCTTCAATAAGTGGTGCTGGGAAAACTAGACAGCTACTTGTAAAATAATAAAATTAGAATATTTTCTCACACCACATACAAAAATAACCTCAAAATGAATTAAAGACCTAAATGTAATACTGGAAACCATAAAACTCCTGGGGGAAAACATAGGCAGAACACTCTTTGACATAAATCACAGCAATATCTTTTTGAATCTGTCTCCTAAGGCAAAGGAAACAAAAACAAAAGTGAACAAATGGGACCTAATTAAACTGAAAAGCTTTTGCACAACATATGAAACCACTGGCAAAATGAAAAGATAACCTTCTGAACGGGAGAAAATATCTGCAAATGATATGACTGATAAGGGATTAATATCCAAAATACAGAGTCATACAAATCAATATCAAAAAAACAAACAACTCACTCTCCGCCCTGGGTCACCGCAGCCTCCGCCGCTTTCAGGCCTAACAGCCTGAAGAAAAAAAAAAAACAGAAAAAGATGTTTAAAAATCCGGAAACGCTTTTAAATCTTTTTTAAAAAAGAAAGAAAGAGAGCTTCCCTGGTGGCGCAGTGGTTGAGAGTCCTCCTGCCGATGGAGGGGACACGGGTTCGTGCCTCGGTCCGGGAAGATCCCACATGCCGCGGAGCGGCTGGGCCCGTGAGCCATGGCCGCTGAGCCTGCGCGTCCGGAGCCTGTGCTCCACAACGGGAGAGGCCACAACAGTGAGAGGCCCGTCTCTGCCCTTAGCCTGCCCGGCGTGGGTGGCGCCTGCGCGCTCGGGCAGCCCGGGGGCTTGCAGAGTCGGCACCGACAAATATTTGGTTTCTCGTTTTCCCGGGCTGCCGTAATCTTAAACCGCCGGGAACCCGAGGCCTATATTTATAGAGAAACGCACGTTCCGGAGGCCGCCGTGGGCACCACGCGGTTGCCTCTGGAAGAAGTTTTGTAATTTGGAGGACAGTCCCCGTTTTAATTTTTTTCATTTTTTGAAATTGGGAGCTTCCAGACAGGGACAGCTGAAAATTGCAAACTCCCAGGGTGGGCAATATTGTTTTTGAAAGCCTTTTGTCTGCCGTTCGGCAGTCTCCTCCGAGCCGCCCCCAGACTCCTCTCCGGCCCGCGGAGCCCACTCCACCTTCTCTGAGCTTCACTGCCACCTGTGAGCCGCGGCACGGGCCACAGCTCCGAGCGGAAACCCCCTTTGTCCTGTGTGGTCCCTCTAAGAAGTCCTCCTGGCGGGGCTCAGGGTGGTGGGGAGATGAACGCTGCAGCCAGCAGCTATCCCATGACCTCCCTGTACGTGGGCATCCTGCACTCAGACGTCACCAAGGCCGTGCTGAACGAAAAGTTCAGTCCTGCGGGGCCTGTGCTGTCCATCTGGGCCTGCCGCGATACGATCACCCGCCGCTCCCTGGGTTATGCGAACGTCAACTTCCGGCAGCCGGCTGACGCTCGGCGGGCTTTGGATACCATGAACTTTGATGTGATTAAGAGAAAACCAATCCGTAACATGTGGTCTCAGAGGGATCCCTCTTTGAGAAAATCTGGCGTGGGAAATGTCTTCATCAAGAACCTGGACAAATCTATAGATAACAAGGCACTTTATGATACTTTTTCTGCTTTTGGAAACAGTCTGTCCTGCAAGGTGGTGTGTGATGAGAACGGCTCTTAAGGGTTACGTCTTTGTCCACTTCGAGACCCAGGAAGCTGCCGACAAGCCCATCGAGAAGATGAACTGCATGCTCCTCGATGACCACAAAGTGTTTGTGGGCAGGTTCAAGTCTCGAAAAGAGCGAGAAGCTGAGCTTGGAGCCAAAGCCAAGGAATTCACCAATGTTTATATCAAAAACTCTGGGGAAGAGGTGGATGATGAGAGTCTGAAAGAGCTATTCAGCCAGTTTGGTAAGTGTCAAGGTGACGAGAGATCCCAGTGGGAAATCCAAAGGCTTTGGCTTTGTGAGTTACGAAAAGCACGAGGATTCCAATAAGGCCGTGGAAGAGATGAATGGAAAAGAAATCAGTGGGAAAGTCATTTTCGTCGGCCGTGCACAGAAGAAAGTGGAACGGCAGGCCGAGTTAAAGCGAAAATTTGAACAGCTGAAACAGGAGAGAATTAGTCACTATCAGAGGGTGAATCTCTACATTAAGAACTTGGATGAGACCATTGATGATGAGAAGTTAAGGAAAGAGTTTTCTCCTTTGGGATCAATCACCAGTGCTAAGGTAATGCTGGAGGATGGGAGAAGCAAAGAGTTTGGCTTTGTCTGCTTCTCATCCCCTGAAGAGGCAACCAAAGCAGTCACAGAGATGAACGGACGCATCATGGGCTCCAAGCCACTGTATGTCGCCCTGGCCCAGAGAAAGGAAGAGAGAAAGGCTCACCTGACCTACCAGTATATGCATTGGGTGGTTGGGATAAGAGCGCTCCCTGCCAATGCCATCTGAAATCAGTTCCAGCCTGCAGCTGGGGGCTACTTTGTGCCAGCAGTGCCACAGGCTCAGGGAAGACCTCCGTATTACCTAACCAGTTAGCACAGATGAGGCCTAATCCACGCTGGCAGCAAGGTGGGAGATCTCAAGGCTTCCAAGGAATGCCAAGTGCTATACGCCAGTCTGGGCGTCGTCCAGCTTTTCGCCATCTGGCTCCAGCTGGTAATGCTCCAGCCTCTTGCAGCCTCCCTACTACCGCTCAGAGTCGGGTCTGAGTGCCCAGACCGCTTGGCTATTGACTTTGGTGGGGCTGGTGCCGCCAGCAAGGGCTGACTGACAGCTGCCAGTCTGGAGGTGTTTCCGCAGCTGGGCAGAACCTAGCGTGCTGCTGTTGCTGCCGCTGCTGCTCGGGCTGTTGCACCTTACAAATACGCCTCCAGTGTCCGCAGCCCTCACCCAGCCATCCAGCCCCTGCAGGCACCCCAGCCTGTGGTCCATGTGCAGGGGCAGGAGCCGCTAACCGCCTCCATGCTGGCCGCAGCACCCCCCGCAGGAACAGAAGCAGATGCTGGGTGAACGTTTGTTCCTGCTCATCCAGATGATGCACTCAAACCTGGCCGGGAGGATTACGGGGATGCTGCTGGAGATTGACAGCTCGGAGTTGCTGCACATGCTGGAGTCCCTGAGTCTCTCCGCTCCAAGGTGGATGAAGCTGTGGCGGTCCTACAGGCTCATCATGCCAAGAAAGAAGGTGCCCAGAAGGTGGGCGCTGTTGCTGCTGCTACCTCTTAGACAAGGACAAACCGATTCAAAAGCCAAATAACCCCTCATGGAATTCAGCTCAAAGTTTGAAGATGCCCTAGCTTGTCCTATGGACCTCAACACCAAGACCCACAAATTGCAAATTTAATAGGTCATTTTGTATCAAAAGGTCAATTCTGAAGCGCCTAGAATTTTTCAATTGAAAGATTATATTCTTTGGGTTCTGATATGGCACAGACAGTGTTAACTTTTTTTTTCTATTGTGAGTTTTGATTTCCCCCCCCAGAAATTGATTTTATTTGATGTACCCAAGTCTTACCCAAGTTTCTCAATAAAGAAAAAATCTCCATAAAAAAAAAATTGAGAAAATGGGCAGAAGATCTAAATAGACATTTTCCCAAAGAAGACATACAGATGGTCAACAGGCACATGAAAAGATGCTCAACGTCACTAATCATCAGAGAAATGCAAATCAAAACCACAATGAGATATCAGCTCACACCTGTCAGAACGGCTATCATCAAAAAGACCACAAATAACAAATGCTCAGGAAATGGAGAAAACGGAACCCTCCTACACTGTTGGTGGGAATGTGATTGGTGCAGCCCCTATGAAAAACAGTATGGAAGTTCTTCAAAAAACTAAAAATACAACTGGCATATAATCCAGCAATTCTCCTGGGTATATATCCAAAGAAAATGAAAATACTAATTCGTAGGTATACATGCAGCCCAATGTTCACAGCAGCATTATTTACAGTAGCCAGATAATGGAAGCCATGGAAGCAACGTAAGTATCCATCAACATATGAATGGATAAAGGAGATGTGATATATATATATACATATATCACACGATAGAATAGAATATTACTCAGAATTTTACTCAGCCATAAATAGAATATTACTCAGCCATAAAAAATAATGAAAGCTTGCCATTTGCAACAACATGGATGGATCTGGAGGATATTATGCTCAGTGAAATAAGTCAGACAGAGAAAGACAAATATTGTGTAATCACATGTGGAATCTGAAAAATAAAACGAATGAATATAACAAAAAATGCATCTGTATCATATTTGCATCTGGCATTGAATTGTATCGTTTCATAAATGACATCAAATTTGTATTCAACCTAGAGATTATCATACTAAGTGAAGTCAGACAAGAAAGACAAATATCATATGATATCACTTATATGTGGAATTTTAAAAAATGACACAAATGGACTTATTTACAGAACGGAAACAGACTCAACAGACTTTGAGAAAAAAACTTATGGTTACCAAAGGGGAAAGGTGGCGGGGGGAGGATAAATCAGGAGTTTGGGATTAACATATACACACTACTATATATAAAATCAACAAGGACCTACTGTATAGCACAGGGAACTCTACTCAATCATCTGTAATAACATATGGGAAAAGAATCTGGAAAAGAATGGATATGTATAACTAAATTACTTTGTACACCTGAAACTAACACAACAATGTCAATAAACAATGTACTCTAATAAAAAAAATTAAATTAAAAAAATTTGTATTCAACAAATCTAGATAAAATTCGGACACTCCAGAGAAAACTGAGTTGGGCTGGGGGAGAAATTAGGTAGAAGAAAAGAGATCAGCAAAGGCAGATGAAAAAAAAGTCTCACTGAAACATCTGCCTAAGCATAATATGCCAAAAATATTTCTGGAAATGCTTCTAAACATGCCAGCACATCTGCCTGGCTTCCTCTAAGGGATGCCACCCCACTACCCATCCTCCCGCTCACAGCCTTTGTCCTATGTCCTCTTGTCTCTCAGGCCAAGCTCCCCTGTACCTGGATCACTTGATCACCCAGGGCTGCCACCAACACTCTAGGGGCTGCCCCTGAAGGTGACTTACAAATAAAGCATCGTTCACACAGGTCAGGCAAAATCGTGCAAGGCCTTTCAGGGTGTAGGGAGGCAGGAGACAGACAAAAGGAATAAGAAAAAAGTGTACCCTGTGCTGTGAAGAATCAGACATTAAAAGATCTGGTACTTTAAAAAAAAAACAACTTTAACAATCTTCACAACACCCCCAAACACCTAAATGGTTAAGGAAAATGTGTCTTCGGAATACACCATGTAATTCTATGTTTTCACGCTGGCCCCTCTGCCTTCAACTCCTTTTGTTCTCATCCCAGCCCCCTCCCCATGCCCCCATGTCGGCAGAATTCCTAACTCCCTCGCCAGAGTTCACGGCACTTACTACAAACCTCCACCATAACACAGAAACCAGGGTGGGACCATGTCATAGGGGCCATGTGGGTGGAATTAGATGGCAAAGACAGATGTTTTCAATACTGCCACATTGATTTTAAGGTGGTTCAGATAAAAAAAGCTGCACAGCGCCACCAAAATAAAATAAAATGAAAATAAAAGTAATGTACATTTTTTAAATGTTAAGAAATAACCATCCAGGTGGTACATGAATGTACAGTGACATGAAAAAGTATCCATGAAGCAACATGATGGGACGTGTGTCTCTGGAGCTCCCTGTGGTGGCCGGGGTGTGCATAGCACCTGACGTGTTAAGGGTGCGCAGGAATCACGTGTTGAATTGCTGGGAATGAAGGACTCCAGTAACAGGTGCCACTCAATCTCTGTCCACTACTACCTGCATCAGGGGTCCTCTATTCCTAGAGCATCTACCAGATAACAGCATTTTGTGCTGGCCTTTCAGCTAACTTCTGTCATACTGCTTTGTTTCTTTATTTTCCAGGCAAAACAAAGTGTTGATATGCAAAGGTTTTCACCTCCGGTCAAGACCTTTCTGCTCTCATCTCTAATGGGTCAAGTGCTTCTCTCCCCAGTTCCTGGGCCATGACATTCACCACTGTCTACACACAGAAGAAATCCTCCAGCCCTGATAAGCCTGCCTGCCTCTCCATGTAGACCTCAGTAGCGTGTCCCAGGACCTGGCCATCGAGGGAACTCCGACTTACATTGTACGCTCTGCCATCTTCCGTTGTGTAGATCCGTGGAAACAGGCCGTCTGCATACCGGGAAGCCACAAGTCTCCCCAGAGACGTCACATAATCTGCATGTTTATGAAGAAAAGCAGTCAAAATGGTACATTATCAACACTCATTTTTATTTCAAAATGCTATTCTCTGACATCAGATTATATCCCCAGGGACACCAATAATCCGTGATGCTTAGTATTCTGTTCTAGATAATGAAGTATTTCTAGGTGCTATGATAAATGTGACTGTTTACAACATGTGACATCCTGTGATGCATGAATGAATGGGGAGGAAGAACAGGGTTTGTTTCTTGGTCTCCTGGTTCTTTTGTCCAGAATGATTAAGGCAGGGGTCAGAAAGATGACATAGAAACAGTGTTTAATTCCGGAGATCTTTTATTCAGGACTTGGGCTTAGTTTTCAGAATTTTAAAAATTAAACTTAGATATTATCTACTGTTCCCTCAAGTGGGGATTCATGAATAAATGAGTGAGATGAAGCAAGTAGGGAATAGAGTCAGAACACTCATACAGGATGTCAAGACCACTTTCTTCTCAGAGCATATGCTCGGCTGTTCAACATCCACCCCGTAAACACCCATGGAGCACCGCTATGCGCTAGACACAGTGCTTACAGAATGGGGGTACGGTGCTTCCTGAAACATACGTTTACTCCTTCGCAGAACTAACAGAAGCTTTCAAGGACTAATTATGACTTGGCAGGACAGAGATGAGGTAAGGCTTCATGGAGCTGTTTTATTGTGGTAATTATTTTATTGTTGCTGTTATTGTTAGTATTATTAAGTCTCAAAGGTGGTAGAGAGAGTGGTGGTACTCTTCGATCCAACACTTCCTTTCCTTTGCCTTTCTAGGGAGGCAGGATCACGGCCTACTTGGGAAAGGCAGAGGGGGCAAGGCTGAATTTTAGAGACCAGGTTTGGTCCCAAATCACCAGGAATGATAAAATTCACAAGTCCTGAAGTTCAATGTCCATAATAGTAAAGAGCAAAGAATGGATACTTGAATCCCATCAGCAATAACCTCACTCAATAAATCTCTCAATCTTTAAAATCTTCATTTCTAAGATTTCAACATCTTTTTTTTTTTTTTTTTCTTTGCAGTATGCGGGCCTCTCACCATTGTGGCCTCTCTTGTTGCAGAGCACAGGCTCCGGACGCACAGGCTCAGCGGCCATGGCTCACGGGCCTAGCCGCTCCGCGGCATGTGGGATCTTCCCGGACCGGGGCACGAACCCGTGTCCCCTGCATCGGCAGGTGGACTCTCAACCACTGCGCCACCAGGGAAGCCCCTGATTTCAACATCTTGACTGACATCTACAGAGCAGCGTCAAATCACCAGCAGCATTCTCTCTTTACCTAAGACATTTATCTGGAGTCAGGAGGGAGGGCTATTTTCTGAGAATTGAAGAAGATGAATCTATATAAGGCTCCATAGCTGTATTAAAATTAAACTAAAAGCCAATTAAAATTAAGGCATTATGAATTCCCCATCCAATAATGGTGAAGTAGATTTTACTGGCTAACTCTCACACAGAAAAAAATTATAAGCCCTGGACAAAATATTAAAATAGCTACTTGAAGGCAGTAGAGAGCAATCAAGAACAGGCAGAAACTGGAGTAGCATTAATCCCTGAAAAAAGGAAATTGGTGAGATTTGCATTCATTTAATAAGGGAGGCAGAGTTTGGAGTTTGAGTCCAACCAAGTTAACTGCTTGCTAGAATAAGAATCAGCTCTCCACCCATCAACTGGTAAGTGGATAAACAAACTGTGGAATATCCATACAATTCATCTCCTGATTTTATTTGGCCATAAAATGAATAAAGTTCTGGTACATGCTACAACATGGATGAATCTTAAAAACATCACATTAAGTGAAAGATGTCAGGGACTTCCCTGGTGGTGCAGAGGTTAAGAATCCGCCTGCCAATGCAGGGGACACGGGTTCGAGCCCTGGTCCGGGAAGATCCCCCATGCCGTGGAGCAACTAAGCCCGTGCACCACAACGACTGAGCCTGCGCTCTAGAACCTGCAAGCCACAATTACTGAGCCCGTGTGCCACAACTACTGAAGCCTGCATGCCTAGAGCCAACGCTCCACAACAAGAGAAGCCACCGTAATAAGACCGCGCACCGCAACGAAGAGTAGCCCCCACTCGCCATAACTAGAGAAAGCCCACGTGCAGCAACGAAGACCCAACTCAGCCAAAAATTAATTAATTAATTTTTTTTTTAAAGTAAAAGATGTCAGTCACAAAACACCACATATTATATGACTCCATTTATATAAAATGTCCAGAACAAGAAAATCTATAGAGACAGAAAGTAGACTGCTTTGGGCTGGGGCCTGATGGGCAGGGTGCATAGCTAAGAAGTACACGGTTTCTTTCTGCAGTGATGAAAATGTTCTAAAGTTGACTGTGATGATGGTTGCACATATCTGTAAACATTGAATTGCACACTTTAAATGGGTGAATCGTATAGTATGTGAATTACATCTCAATAAAGCTGTTATTTTTTAAAAAGCAGATATGAGAATCTAGCTGTTTTCTATTGGGACAAATATTAAAGGGATTTGCAAAAACGTAAAACAGTGCTACTCTTCTCACTACCATTTTTATTTTAAAAAACATTTTTTTCTTAAAAATGTTACGTTAACATATAATGGGTTTGTTACTTTTAAATGAATTAATAAATATTTTTAAGGGTTTTAGTTTTAACTTCCAATATGATAAATATCAACAGATGTAAAATGCATAAATTCTTGTAAGAGATTAAAAATGAGGACATGATATGAAAGTGTATAAAGGAGATGTAATGAACTGAATAAAGAAACATTAGGGTAAAAACATTTACATACTAATATAGGTAATCAATTCTAATGACAGTGGATTTCTCATCAGAAATCACAGAGGCCAGAGGAAGTGGCACAATGTCTTTTAAGTGCTGAAAGAAAAGAACTGTCAACCCCAAATCTTATATCTGGTGAAATTATTCTTCAGGAATGAAGGAGAAATAAAGATATTGTCAGACAAAGAAAAAATAATGTTGCCAGCAGAGCTATTCTTACAGAATAAATAAAGGAAGTTCTATAAACAGGAAGGAGATGATAAAAGAAAGAACCTTGAAACATCAGGAAGGAAGAACACAGTAAGCATAAATATGTGTAAATAAAACAGATTTCTCTTCTTGAATTTTCTAAATTGCTTGATGGTTGAATTAAAAAGTATAGTATGGCCTAATGTGATTCTCAATGTATGAAGAAAAACAATAAAGCATATTATAAATGAGATTAAAGGGACATAAAGGGAAATAGTTACCATTCTTCATTCAAACTGATAAAATGCTGACACCAGTAGACTTTGATAAGTTACATATTTATAATGTAATACCTAGCACAACCACTAAAAGAGCTGTGTGAAGAGATACTCAAAAAATACTATAGATAAATTTTTTTTAATTCTGAAAAATGTTTAAGTAACCCAAAGATAGGCAAGAAAAAGAAATAAATGGAAAACAGAGGAAAACAACAGAAAACAAAAAATAAAATGTCAAACAAACTCTAACATATAAATAATTACATTTAATATAATTGGTCTAGATACAACAATTAAAAGAGATTGGTAAAGAGGATTTAAAAACTGACCCAATAATAAGGTGTCTATAAAAACCTGCTTCAAATATAATGATGTGTAAGTTAAAAGTAAAAGGACAAAAAAGATAAGTCATGTAAATATTTTAAAAAAAGAAAGCGGGATTGGCCATATAATGTAAAAAAAGTAAACTACAGAGGAAAGAATATTACTAAGGATAGAGGAGAACATTATATAATTATAAAAGTGTCAATCCACCAGGAAGACTTTGCAATTCTAAATGTACATGCACCAAACAACAGAGCAGCAAATATGTAAAGTAAAAACTGATAGAACTGAAAGGAGAAACAGACAAATCCACAATTATAGTTGGAGATTTCAATATCACTCCTGTCAACAATTGATAGAATAACTAAACAGAAAATCAGCAAGAATAAACAGGATCTAATTGGCATTTATTTTTAAAAATACTCCATACAACAACAGAAGAATACACATTCAAGTACCACAGAATATATACCAAGGTAAACCATATCCAGGGCTAGAAAACAAACCTCGAAAAATTTAAAAGAATCGAAACTGAATATGTTCTCTGTCCACAGTGGAAACAAACTAGAAATCAATAACAAAAAGATAAGAGATTCTGGGTCGGGGTTTCGTATATAGCAGAGCAGCTCCCTTGCTGCGATCTATTGAAAGTCAGCCCTCGACACAAGGGTTTGAAAAAAAAAAGTTAAAATAGAAATTAAAAAGAGAAAAAAAAATTTTTAGAAGATGAGAGAAATCTCCAAACTCTTGGAAACTAAATAACATGCTTCTAAAAAAAAAAAAAAAGTCCTTGAATCAAAGAAGTCTCAACAGAAATAAAAAATACTTTCTTAACTGAAATGATATACAATAAAATGAATTGATAATGAAATGAAATGATAATACAACATATGAAAATTTGAGGGACACAGCTCAAGCAGTCTCAAGAGAGAAATTTATAGCACTAAATCCTGACACAAGAAGAGCTGAAAAGTCCCAGAACAATAATCTAAAGGTCCCACCTGAAGAAACTAGAAAAAGAAGAGCAAAATAAAATCCAAAGCATGCAGAAGTAAATAATAAAGATCAAGGCAGAAATCAATGAAATTAAACAAAGAAAAATAGAGAAAATCAATTAAATTAAAAACTGGTATTTTAATAAGATCAATAAAATTGACAAACCCCTAGCAAGACTGACAAAGATGAAAAGAGAGAAGACATAGGGCTTCCCTGGTGGCACAGTGGTTGAGAATCTGCCTGCTAATGCAGGGGACACGGGTTCGAGCCCTGGTCTGGGAGGATCCCACATGCCGCAGAGCAACCAGGCCCATGAGCCACAACTGCTGAGCCTGCGCTTCTGGAGCCTGTGCTCCGCAAAAAGAGAGGCCCGTGCACCGCGATGAAGAGTGGCCCCCACTTGCTGCAACTGGAGAAAGCCCTCGCACAGAAATGAAGACCCAACACAGCAAAAATAAATAAAATTAATTAATTAAAAAAAAAAAGAGAGAGAAGACATGAATTATTGATACCAGGAATGAAACAGGGACTATCACTTAAAACCCTACAGAATCAAAAGAATAATGGAATACTACAAACAACTCTGCACACATAAATTAAACAACTCAGATGAAATGAATCAATTCCTCAAAAAACGCAAACTACCACAACTCACTCAATACAAAATAGATCATTTGAATAGTCCTATACCTTATTAAGGAAAGAAATTTGTAATTTAAAAACTTCTAGAAAAAGAAATCCCCAGGCTTGGATAGGTTCCCTGGATAATTCTACTGAACACAGAAGGAATTAAATTCTATACAATATTTTCCAGAATGTAGAAGATAAGGGAACATTTCCCAACTCATTTTATGAAGCCAGCATTACCCTGATACCAAAATCTGACAAAGGCAGTATAAAAAAAGAGAAACTACAGACAAATATCCTTCATGAATATAGATGCAAAACTCCTTAACACAAAATTAGCAAGTATAATTCAGCAATATATAGTATAAAAAAAATTATACAACATGATGGAGTCATGTTTATTCCAGGATACAAGGCTGGTTTAATATTCAAAAATCAATATAATCAAGCAAATTAACAGGCTAGGGAAAAAAAATCACATGAACCTTTCAACTGACACAGAAAAAGCATTTGACAAAATCTAACACCCATTCATGATAAAAACTCTCAGAAAACTAGAAATATAAGGGACCTTCCTTAACTTGATTTTTTTTTTTTAATCTACCAAAAAACCTAACATCATACTTAATGGTTAAAGGCTGAAAGCTTTCTCCTAAGATCTGAAATGAGGTAAGGATGTCTGCTCTTACCACTTCTATTCAACCTAATACTGCAAGTTCTAGCCATCACGACAAGACAAGGAAATAAAAGGCATATAGATCAGAAAGGAAGAATAAAAACCTTCCCTATTGGGCTTCCCTGGTGGCGCAGTGGTTAGGAGTCCGCCTGCTGATGCAGGGGACACAGGTTTGTGCCCCGGTCCGGGAAGATCCCACGTGCCGTGGAGCGGCTGGGCCCGTGAGCCATGGCCGCTGAGCCTGCGCGTCCAGAGCCTGTGCTCCGCAACGGGAGAGGCCACAACAGTGAGAGGCCCGCGTACCGAAAAAAAAAAAAAAAAAACCTTCCCTATTTGGAGGTGACATGATGGTCTACCTAGAAATCCCAAGGAATCAACAACAACCAAAGAAAACCTCGTAGAATTAATATGTGTGCTCAATAAGGTCACTGGATAAAAGATCAACATTAAAAAATCAACCAGGGCTTCCCTGGTGGTGCAGTGGTTGAGAGTCCGCCTGCCGATGTAGGGGACACGGGTTCGTGCCCCGGTCCGGGAAGATCCCACATGCCGCGGAGCGGCTGGGCCCGTGAGCCATGGCCACTGAGCCTGCGCGTCCGGAGCCTGTGCTCCGCAACGGGAGAGGCCACAACGGTGAGAGGCCCGCATACCGCAAAAAAAAAAAAAATCAACCATATTCCTACATCCTAGCAATGAACATGTGGAAACCAAAATCAAAAATACAGTTTCACTTATAATTGCTCAGAAAAATGAAATACGCAGTAAATCTAACAAAACATGTCCAATACTCGTACACTGAAAATTACAAGACAGGTGTTGAAGGAAATCAAAGATGTAAATAAATGAAGAGATACTCCATATTCATGGACTGAAAGACTCAACATAGTAAAGATGCCAATTCTCCTTAAATTGATATACTGGTTTAATGCAATTCCTATCAAAATCCCAGCAATATTTTTGTAGACAGACATGGTTATTCTAAAATTTATATGGAAAGGCAAAGAAAATAGAGTAGTAGTTAAGACAATTGTGAAAAAAGAATAAAGAGGGAGGAATCAGCCTACCCAGTGTCAAGACATTATATAATTATAGTAATCAAGAGTATGGGGTTTGGTGGAGAGACAGACATACAGATAAATAGAACAAAACAGAGGACCCAGAAATAGCCCCATATAAGTACAACCAGCTAATTTTTAACAAAGATAGAAAAGCAATTCAAAAGAGAAAGGATAGTCTTTTCAATAAAAGTTGCTGGAGAAATTGGATATCCATAGTCCCAAAAAATCAACCTTATACAAAAAATAAATTAATCACAGGCTAAATGTAGGGTGTAAAATCATAAAAGTTTCAGGAAGAAAAGGGGGGAGAAAAACTCTGAGACTTAGCAAGATCTATACAAGAAAAAAAACAAATTGGATCTCATCACCTGTGCACTGAGAAACTCTGTTAAAAGGATGAAAAAAGAAGTTACAGACTAGGAGAATATATCTGTGAAGCACGTATGTGACGAAGGACTTCTGTCTAGAATACATAATGAACATTTAAGACACCAATCTAATTAGAAAACAATCAAAAGACATGAAGAAACATTTATTTTGCCAAAGATGATATGTAGCAAATAAGCACATGAAAAGGTATTCAACAAAACTAGACATTAGGGAAATACAGATTGAAACCACAGTGAAATATCACTACACAACTGTTAAAACAGCTAAAATTTTTAAATGGTGACAATACCAAATGCTGATATGATGTGGAAAAACTGGATCCCTCATATATTACTGATGTGAATAGTACAACAACTCTGGAAAACAGTTTGGCAAGTTTCTTAACAAAACAAAATAAAAACAAAACATATACTTAACATACCACCTAGCAATTGCATTCCTGGGCATTTATCCCAGAGAAGTGAAAATTTATGTTCACATAAAAACCTGTAAACAATTATTCATATCAGCTTTACTTGTAATATCCCCAAACTGGAAACAACCTAGATGTCTTTTAATGGGTGACTGGTTAAACAAACAGTGGTACATCCATACCATGGAATACTACTCTGTAATAAAAAGAAACAAACTATTGATACATGCAACAACTTGCACGAACCTCAAAGAAATAATACCAAGTGAAAAAACTGCCAATCCCAAAAGGTCATGTACTATATGATTCCATATATGTAAACAGTCTCTAAATGAGACAATTATAGATGTGAAAAACAGACTGGTGGTTGCCAGGAGTTAAGGATTTTGGGAGATAGAGTATCTGTATGCCTATAAAGGGGTACCACAAGGGAGATCTTTGTGGTGATAAACAGTTCTGTATCTTGATTGTGGTGGTGGTTACACAAATCTAAACAGGAAATAAAATTACATAGAATTAGTCACAGACAATGTATCAATGTCAAATTCCTGGATTTGGTATTATACTATGATTTTATAAGACATAACCAGTGGGAGAATTGGATGAAGGGTATGTGGGATCTGTTTATATTATCTTTGCAACTTCCTATGAATATATCATTTCAGAATTTAAAAAATGTCAATCAATCAATCATCCAAAAAAAGAGAAAAAAAATAAAGACAATATCAGATGAACAAAAACTGAGAAAACTCTGTCACCAGCAGACTAGCACTACAAGAAATGCTTAAAAGAAATTCTTTAGGAAAAAATACCAGATGGAATTTCAAATCTTAACAAGAAGGATGAATATTATAAACAGTAAATATGTGGATTTTAAGATGCTATTTCTTCCCACTCAATTTCTTTAAAACACAAATGACTTTTTAAAGCAATAATTATAATACTGGATTGTGAGGTTTATGATATATGTAAAAATAAAATATACTAAAACAATGACACCAAGGACAGGTGTGGGGGATAAGTGGAGCTATACTGTTATAAGAGTCTTACATTTTACATGAAGTAGTGCAAAGCTAACTTTTACCAGACCGTGACAAGTTATGGATATAATCACTAGAGCAACCACTGAAAATGCAATGCAAAAAGGTATACCTTGGGCTTCCCTGGTGGCGCAGTGGTTAAGAATCTGCCTGCCAATGCAGGGGACACAGGTTCGAGCCTTTGTCTGGGAGGATCCCACATGCCGCGGAGCAACTAAGCCTGTGCCACAACTACTGAGCCCGCACACCACAACTACTGAGGCTGTGTGCCACAACTACTGAAGCCTGTGTGCTTAGAGCCAATGCTCCACAACAAGAGAAGCCACCGCAATGAGAAGCCCGCGCACCACAATGAAGACCCAACACAGCCAAAAATAAAATAAATAAAAATTTTTTTAAAAACTTAATTTTTTAAAAAACGGTATACCTTAAAATCCTATTGCAATTCAAATGGAAAATAAAAATGGAATTAAATGAAATACAAAAATATTCAATGTACCCAAAAGAGGTCAGGAAAGGAGAAACAGAGGGGAAAGAAAGTGATGGGACAAATAGAAAACAAACAGTGAAATGGTAAACCTAAATCTCACTAAGTCAATTACTACATTAAATGTAGAGACCCAAACTACAATTAAAAGACAGATTATGAGACTGGGTTAAAGGGGCACTCTTTAAAGACAGAGAGTACAGATAATTTGTAAGTGAAGAGTCTAAACATATATGCCATGTAAAAATGAAGCACGAGGAAGCTGTAGTGGTTATATTAATATTAGACAAAGTAAATGTCAAAACAAGGACTACCATGTGATATAAAGATGGACATTTCAAAATTATTAAAATTTGCCAATTCATCAGACAGATATGAAACTCTTAAATGTGTATGCATTTAGAGTTTCAAACTACACGAACAAAACTGACAGAACTAAAGGGAGAAATGGACAAATCCACTAGAAAAAAAAAAAAACACTGAAGACATAGAACATCTCTACAATACTATCAAGCATCTTGACCTAATTAACCTTTATAGATACCACCTAACAACTGCTTAATACACATTGTTTTCAAGCATGTATGAAATGTGCAGCAAGATACATGCTGGGCCATAAGTTAAATGTCAGTCAATTTCAAAGACTAAGAGATGCTCTCTGACCTCAATAGAAGTGAATTAGAAATCCAACTACAAAAAAGATATCTTTAAAAGTCCTAACATATTTGGAAATTAAACTCATTTCTTAAAATACATGAATCTAAGAAAAAAGATTATGAATCTAAGAAATCTAAGAATATGAATCTAAGAAATCTAAGAATATGAATCTAAGAAAAAGAGGAAGTAAATACTTTAAACTCAATAATAATGAAAACACCACCTATCAAGATGTCTGCGATTCAGCCTAAGCAATGCTTAGAGGAATACTTATAACTTTAAATACCTATATGAGAAGAGAAGAAAGATTTAAAATCAATTATCTACGTTTCCACCTTAAAATAGAAAAAGAAATGCAAGTTAAACTCAAAGTAAGTAGAAGGAAATAAATAATAAATATCAAAGCAGATATCAATGAAATAGAAAACAAGGGATAGAAAAAAAAATCAACAAACCCCAAATTTGATTCTTTGAAAAGAGGTATGATATACCCCTAACAAGACTTATCAAGAAAAGTGAGAAAAAACACAAATTATCAATATCAAGAGGGAACATCACTACTGATTCTACAGGTATTTAAAAAATGTTAAGGGAATATTTTGAACAATGTTTTGCCAACATATTAGAAAACATTCATGAAAGGGACAAATTTCTTGAAAACTACAACTTTCCAAAACTGACATGATGAAACAGAAAACCTGAATAGTTCTACATCAATTACAGAAACTGAATTTCTTATGAAACTTTTCCTATAAACTCCAGGCTCAGATAAGTTTCGCTGGTGAGTTCTATCAAACATTTAAAGTTGAAATAGTACTAATCATATACAAACACCACCAGAACATAGAGGAGAAGGGAATACTTCCAAATCATTTTATGAGGCCAGCATAACCCTGATGCCAAAACCTAACAAGGACATGAAACGAAAATTACGGAGCAATATCCTTCATGATCTTAAATGGAAAACTCCTTGACAAAATATAAAGAATTGCTATTTTGCTAATATTAATGACTGAATTATAATTATTTGAAACATGAGATAAAACTGCTTTCAGTTTGTTTCTTTATAAAGGAATCCCACAGACCCTGACTCTGGCAGACTCCCCCACATCTAAAAGGTATTTAGATGGTACAGGGTCGGCTGTACTAGCCTTTGTGGAAGGATAAATAAGAAGGCACAGCTTGAGCCCTGAAGAGCAAGGCCTTGCCCTTAGGATGGGCCCCCAGATCAGTCTGTAACACCCACATCCCCTAGATGTTCCTTATTACCAGCATGGAACAAAGCTGTCAAGGGAACTGGTGAAAAATGTGAAAAACACAGTATTAACGGCTGCTCAAAAAATATGTTTAGGGCTTCCCTGGTGGCACAGTGGTTGGGAGTCCGCCTGCCAGTGCAGGGGACACGGGTTCAAGCCCTGGTCCGGGAAGATCCCACGTGCCGCGGGGCAACTAAGCCCGTGCGCCACAACTACCGAACCTGCGCTCTAGAGTCCGTGCTCCGCAACGAGAGAAGCCACCGCAAAGAGAAGCCTGCACACCGCAATGAAGAGTGGCCCCCGCTCTCCGCAACTAGAGAAAGCCCGCGCACAGCAACGGAGACACAAAGCAGCCAAAAATAAATAAATAAAATAAATTAAAAAAAAAAAATATATGTTTAATTGATTAATTAATTGACAAATTCAGAATAAAATCCTAGTAATGAAAATTGCCCTGACTGAAGGAGTGTTTCCCTCAGGTGGGGTGTCACTGAAATGTGGGCCAGCACAGTCCCAATGGGTGGGCAATCACACAATGTAAGACACTCAGTATCTCTGGTCCCCAGGCCCTACATTTCAGTAGCGACTCAAGTCAACATGTCCTTTAAAAAAAAAAAACGCTCACACATTTCCATACTCCCTGTTGGAGGGCGGTACTCCTGGGAGTTGAAAACTAACATTCTAACTAAGACATTTAAGAAAATACTGGACCATTAACAGGCAGGTCACAACAGGAAAATAGCACGTTCTCCCTGAAACCACACACAGCTATTGTTCTAATCCATAGCCTCCAAAAGGGTTTGCATAGGCCAGGGGGTGAGCAAGACATCTGCGGGTACAAGGGGTATAACTCCTATTTATTTCTTATTTCATCTTTAAAAGAAGAAAGAATGAAATTAAGCATTATTAATATTTAATATGTGGGTTGATGATTGTACATCTAAATAATATATTGATACATATATTGGGGGTCCGTGCGCAAACCTTTTTTACCCATAAGGATGTGAGATCAAAATAAACTCAGAGACCTGTGCTTTTGAGGGACCTTCAGAACTGATACAACCTCCTCAAAGGCTAAAGGGCAGCATGCTGGTTGGGTTTTCCAGCCAGTGTTGCTTTGTGAGTATTATACCTTCACAACGTGGAAATCCAATCTGTGACAAAATCTGTTTCAAGGTCAATTTGTTGCTCTTAAGCCCATGCAGTTGAAGCCATTCCTCAGAAGAGATGAGACTCTGCTTGGCCGAGTCTGTTCTGGTGTTGCTCAGTCCCTCTTGCCACTGCAGCTGCTGCTCAGAGATGGTGGAAGATGAGCCTGGTACATCCATCTCTGAGCTAGGATCTAAGTCATAGGGACCTCCTGTAAGGGCAATTGTCAACATCAGACTTCCCGAAAACTTGGAAACAATCTAACATCAACCAAGGATTGGTTTAATATAAATTACAGTGCAACCATCACTGGAATTCTATCAGGTGAAAATTATAATACAAACTGTATATTTGTTGGCAAAGAAAATATCTACATGTATGGCTAAAAGGTATCCATAAAACTCAATGTCTACATGTGTATACCCACAGACACTCAAAAAAACATCTAGAAAGATATGTGCCAATTTTTACACTAGTTTTCTCTGTGTGGTGGAAGCACGTGTAGTCTTTGCCTTTTCTATATTGTTTAAACGTTTACACTACTTAAACATTTCTAAGACAAGATTTACTTTTATAATCAGAAAAATACAAAACTCTTCCATTTTGGAAAATAAACACTCGCTCCTGAACCTACATGACACATCAGTATTCCAGTTATAATCACACCTGACCTTCCTCTTCCAAAGAGGATAAAGAGGATAAAACGCTGAAAGGAAACAAACCTTTTCTCAGGTGGAGTGGCTAACTGGGAGCTAGGGACATGGGGGCAACCAGACAGAGGCTCAGCCCTGATAGAATACAGGGGCTCACCTTCCCACGTTTCATTCTCTGGGACTTCACTCGAAAGCTGTACTTAAACGTTCTGGCTCATGTAGCCAAGCTGTTCTGAGACCAACCAGACTCAATGCAATATACAACACACTGAACTGATCCAGACCTGCCTAAACATAGCTGGTGCACACACAGGGAAGGAGGGGCCTGACTGTAATGTAATCTTAACCCACTCATTGCAACTTCAGGCAGGGCCTGATGACTTGGAGAAAGAGTAGAAACCTCTGCTTCCCTCTGTATCTAGAATGTGCAATGCATATAAATGTGTTTCCCTGGAATGTAACATTTTTCAACAATGGAAAAACTCGCTTTTCCCATTTCTAAAACTCTAACCCTATTTTCTGAAAGTATCAGTGTTATGACGTGCAAATTCAGTCAAACAGAAATCAATCCGACCCACGCTGGGGAGGTTTTGTGAAAAGAAGTTAGAAGTATTATTATTAGCAAACATTTATTTAACTTTATATATGTTCTGTGTAGTATATACTTTTCCTTACAATAACCTTATGAGGTAGGTAGTACTATTATTCCCATCATACAGATGAGGAAACCAAGACAGAGTGCTTAACTAACTTGCCCAGTTCTCACAGCTGGTGGGGGATGTAGCTGAGATTCTAACCCACTCCAGAGTCTATGTTCTGTGAACTTTACAGTAATGAAACCAACCGCAGCAACTTCCATTTGTTGGCCAGGAACTGAGCGTTTTAAAGACACTACCCACAAATTCTTCATCATGGTATCCGTTACCCACTGCTATCACCCCACTTACCTTTGAGGAACTGGAAGCTTCAAGAATTTAAAGAACTTGTTCAGGACCCATAGCCAGTAAAGGAGAGGCAGAAGTCAAAGCCATTTCTTAACCTCTCTGCCATGGCGATAAGTGACTTCCAGCCTGGTCCTACGGTACAAGCTTACTGATTCCTTCCAGTAAGACTGCTGTCCACGCTGTCCATCAGGGCTCCTGGGTCCTCACTGAAGACAGAGCACTAACCTTTATTATCAGAGCTCAGGCTCAATAAACTTCCTGGCTTATCATTTTCAAGTTTTTAAAGATAATGATTTCTATTTTAAGGTTTATGTGAATTTGTATTGTCCATATCTGTTGAATTCCAAAGGTACACAAACCCATGCTATTGGTGAAGATCTTCTACAAGGGCTCAATTTGATGAGAATGTTACGAGAATATCTTGGAGAGCATTGCGTAGGAGTGGGAAGATTTAGAATGAAAACTCTGTGTCGGTCCATTCTGCCATTTCAGGCAAGCGATTCCTCCTCTCTACATTGGTAATACACCCTAACTCCCAGGTCCACTGCAAGGAACAAATGTGGCAATACATGAGTTATGTGTGGGTGAGCACTTGATGTATTGGAAAGAACTATGTACAAATAAATTCCTTAAAAGTCATTACCCTTTATATTACTGCATGTTTGTGAGCTAATACACGGATGTTTTTAAGCTAAAAAAAAAAAAAGTCATTACCCTTTAGTACTTCGTTTCATATACCCACTTTTTCTCCAATCCTCTTTTTTTGTTGTTGTTTTTTTTGCGAAACACGGGCCTCTCACTGGTGTGGCCTCTCCCGTTGCGGAGCACAGGCTCCGGACGCACAGGCTCAGTGGCCATGGCTCACGGGCCCAGCCGCTCCGCGGCATGTAAGATCTTCCTGAACCGGGAAACGAACCCGCATCCCCTGCATCGGCAGGCAGACTCTCAACAACTGCGCCACCAGGGAAGCCCTCTCCAAGCCTCTTTTTACCCACCATGTCCCCAGAGCTATGAAGTTTGGGCTCCTCCTCCTTTAGAATCACAGAACATGAAAAGAGCAAGGAAGGCAGACTAATATGCTTCTACTCTTTTTGAGATCTGCCCAACAGAGACTGCCAGCTGAAGAACTTTTAAATTTGGCCAGTGCTTCCTACAGAAACAAGAAAAAGGAAGTCCCAGAATATTTCTCACTATTTCACCATTTCCAGTTAATGTTTCTCCTTCTCAAACACATTCATCCACCTCCTGTAGTCTTCTTACTAGAGGAAGCTACAGGCCCTAGGTTAAAAAGGGAGCACGGCTACATAAACTGTCCTACTAAGGTTACTAAACTGGATTTGGAACGTTAAAGAAGATTTCAGAAGAGTCATAGCTTTTGTTTTTAAGCCAAAGGGACGTGTTCTCAATTCCAAACAAAAGACAACTGAATCCTCCAGCTAAGGTGTATGCCCCAGTCTCTTTTGCATTCAAATGATTTTTTTTTTAAATAAAAGCTGTTTTTTAAGTCTGGTTGGCTCTACTGAATCAGAGAACCTACATGAGTCATTCTAATTCAGATCTTGACCCTTCAGGCTTTTTAGCTTGAGAATACCCATTTTGTTGGAAACGAAAGCTTGGAAAGTTGAACTTATCCAGAGAAAACAAAGAAGGAAGGAGAGAAAGGGCACCTCCGACAGAAGGGATCATTTACACAGATGCTACTCTGTCAGAGCAAGGAAGCTACTCTGTCAGAGCAAGGAAGCCTTCGAGAGCAAAGCTGTCAAGTAAACTGACAAAGCAGCCCTTCCACACAGCCTTCCTGCTTTCCTACATGTAAGCTGCTCTCAGGTCGTTCTCCTGCGTGGAGGCCCATTTCCAACCCTGCTCCTTCGTTAAGACTCTCCGGATCCTCTCACCAACCTTCTGCATCCTCCCCCTGGGAAAGCCCTAGTTTTTTGCTTTGATACTTCACCCATATGGCCTTGGCCACTTCAGGTTTGTCCTCCCTAGATTGAAAGAAGGTCCACTGACTACAGGGACAAACTACATGAATGTCCTCAGCGAAGGGCCTGATATACAGCAGGTACTTTGTACACGTGTTGAGTTGAATTAAATTGATGGCTCAATTACTGAGAATCCTGATCTTCAAACAAGGCGAAGATCCTCGGGGCAGGAAACAGCTGTCTCTTTAAACAGACATTTCCCAGATATTACTATGCTATTATTATTACTATTATAATTCAGTTTCTTCTTCCGAGGTTATTACAATATAGAGGAACCCAGAAGTTAGAAACAACAAATCCCAGTTGAGCACTTCCCTAAGTTTTAAAAGCTATCCCAAGAGCCAAAGTTTGGGGAAATAGAAAGGGGTTTCCTAAATAGAAAAAGTATAAATGGAAAAAAGAAAAAATAAATAAAGAAGTGAAAGTCTGAGCTGAAGGCAGGGTCGGGCAGGCAGAATTTGGGGAAAAAATATAAAGTTGATTAAGCTGGCACAGTCCAAAAGGTCCCAACCAAGGTAACTAGGGGCTCCGCGTACAGCCAGCCTGGGGCTGCTAGGGCGTGCCCGTTCTAGGAGGCCAAGAGCTGCCCCAGGGCTGTCCTGCGGTGAGCCCCTGTGGAAGTCCTGATGCCTTAAGAGAGCAGGTCCTATATGGTCAGAGGTTGAGGGACCGTGCATGACTTAATTACGCATTAATTCAGCTTAAATATTTGGAAAACTCTACCTGCTTCACCTTATTACTGCTGGCCTATAGTACAGACAAAACTTTTCTAAGCTGGTTCTCTACCAGAGCGACCGAGCTTTCCCTGGGAGTGAGGTATGGTGCAATGAGCTCTGAAATAAGAGGGGTCGGTTCCTTGTTTCTGGGTCTGACCCTCGTAGGAATTAGTTAAGTGAGTCAGAGCAAGTCGCTGCGCTTTTCTGGGCCTCTTTCCGCATCTGTAAGCGGGGGCTAGTCCAGCTCGGAAACTGTATGATCCCAAGGTTTCCCTACGCAGCTTGCTGGAAACATCGGCACCTCAGAGGTTCTGACGTGAGGGGATAGTATCCCACACTTACTAGGCAACCTGTCAGATGAATGACAAGGCGATTCCTGTTCAGCAGCCACCCTCCCATGCTAGGGGCGCCGTCTGGCCCGAGAGGACAGGCAAGCCACGCATCCTGTTGGTTGAAAAAGCCGGCGCAGGGTCCGCGCTTGGCGCAATAGGATTCCAGGTTTTCGATATCTCCGTGACCCGAGCGCGACCTGTTGACCACTGCGTCGCCGCGGTTGCTCGGACACCGCCAATCAAGGCGCGGCTTCCCGAGCCGGCCCCCGTGGAGGCGGAGCCAGAGGAGAACGGGTGGGGCTCCCAGGTGGTTCCGCCGTGGGGCGGCGCGGGACTGGGTACCGGGTCCAGCTGAGACAGACGGATTTCCAAAATTCCTCATATCTTTGGATATAAGTATTCCTATAGGCATTATTTTCTCTTAATTTGTACCTTAACGAGTAAGCAAAGAGCTCAAAATATGCGTCTGTGATTTTTCAGTCACTCGGAAATAAAACTGTGCTTGTGAAAAGCGTCTTTAAATCCTTAAGAGGAGATCCCACAGGCAAGAATTGTTTTACTATATGTACTGGGATATTAAACTGTGTCTTAGATTTTAAAACTCAAAAAGTGACCAGATTACTTGTAGGCTCAAAGATCTAATAAAACATAGTTAATATTAGAACTGAATAATTCTGTCCTCGACAGAAAAGTCTACTTCATCTACAGGGTTTACTTTTCCTACATTCTTTTAATGCCTTTATAACTTTAAAAGTATGGAAAGGTTTGATCTCAGATCATAAATCATTATGCAAAGGTAGTAGATTGTGTACCATTGGCCCTGCAAATGACATCTGCCAACCACACCCCCAAAAAACAAACAAAAACTCAGCAGTACTGAAGATTCTGTTCAGAAGGCAAGTAGCACAACGCCCACGCCCACGCCCACGCCCACGTTTGCCAATGCCACCTTAATCCCTGCTGTCCACACCCTGCCAGACTCATATTTCTGGGTCAGGTGGGTGAGATGGAGCGCACAGCATCCGCTGAGCCAAACCCACTGCCTCATGCTGTCACACCAGGCGGTCCTGTCTCCACCTTCACCCCATGCCTTCTCCCTTCCCTGGGACACTTGCCAATTATATGCAAGTCACTGCAGATGACTCTATGCTTCTGTCATTTACATTTATGTGCCCACAAGCATAAATTCTTAGGAAATGTTAAATATTAATTATTTAAACTGTAGACAGATAAGAGCAGAAGTTTAGGCCACTTTGAAGTATTGCAAAGCTGACATGGACTTCAGTTCAGCCAGCCACAGGATGGTTCACCTCATTTTTGTTTGCTGGTCTGGCATAAGAATACCTTTAGCACAGTTGTGATATGCCATTGGACTGAACTGTCACACATTTGTTTTGAATTTACATTTTACAGATATTTTGTATCCTACCATCAAACTCAGTAATTGGCATTTATTATTTCACTCCCATCCTTAAAGTAATGTCTAACCTGAGTTTATCATCCAGGGCCCGTATTGTACTTTCAGCCTCTTTGTCCACAACTCAAACCTTCCAGCAGGGAGACTAACCTGGTCCCTGCCTTTGACCACACGTGCCTTTACTCCAACACCCCCTTCACCTGGATCACCACAACTTGGGAGCCACAGGCC
Source organism: Neophocaena asiaeorientalis asiaeorientalis (assembly GCF_003031525.2). Lineage (NCBI taxonomy): Eukaryota > Metazoa > Chordata > Mammalia > Artiodactyla > Phocoenidae > Neophocaena > Neophocaena asiaeorientalis. The sequence goes on along the minus strand of NW_020173116.1, from coordinate 8,411,362 downwards.
TGCCCAGGGCCTACAGGGCGAGCTCAAGCTCCTCTGTCTTCACTTGACCCTTGGGGACACAACAGCCCCAATCATTTCTTTCCACCTGTCCAGACTCAGAGCATCAGTTGTCAGTGCCACACACCTGGCACTGCCTCCTGCCTTGTGACAGCCCTTACATTGTTATTTGACCTTTGTGCTGGTTACTTTTCAGGTTGAATCGTTTTTCCTTTTCCTTAAACAAGCCCGTCACTGGCACTGCTGGGCTTATGATCACGATTAGAATCTCGGTGGGTGAGGGGCAAGGATGATGATAAATGAAAAAAAGGAGGAAAAGCAATTTTCCTGAGCCCACCACAAAAACTGGAGCCAGAGAAAAATTAGAATGTTAATTCAAGAGAATTGTATGTATGTATGAGAAAGAGTCTGAGAGAGAATTAATGCTACACAGTAGCATTCCCAAATAGAAAGGAGGAAGTGGGGAGTGAAGCACCTGGATCAGGTGCTTGGTCGAACCTTGGTCGGCACTGTTGGTCCAGGGAGTTTGGCCGCCCAGGGGCTGCCTGAGATAGCTGGGGTGGGCAAAGTCCAAACAGACATTTGTATATATTGTGATATTCTTCAATTCACTGTTCTTTGTTTGAGGAGTGAATGTAGGCTTGCGGCTCTCAACCTAACATCTTCCATGAGGAACAGGACGTTTAGGATAGCTCTTCTGCCCTTGACAATTACTGTGTTCACTGTTACTCGACATTTAAAAATAATAGCTAGAGGGGCTTCCCCGGTGGCGCAGTGGTTGGGAGTCCGCCTGCCGATGCAGGGGACACGGGTTCGTGCCCCGGTCCGGGAAGATCCCACATGCCGCAGAGCGGCTGGGCCCATGAGCCATGGCCACTGAGCTTGCGCGTCCGGAGCCTGTGCTCCACAACAGTGAGAGGCTCGCGTACCGCAAAATAAAAAATAAAAAAATAAAAATAATAGCTAGAATTTCTTGAATGCCAGACAATGCTCTAAGCACTTTAAATATATCACTTCATTCAATCCTCACAAAAACTCCAGGAGGGAAATACCATGATTATCCCCGTTTGACAGACAAGGAAACTGAGACATAAGATCAAGCAACTTCTCCAAGGCTACTCAGCAAGTAAAAGGTGGCTGGAGAATCTGAACCCGGGCAGCCTGCCTCAACACCCCACCCTCGTAATTATGTGCTGTGATGGTCAATTGCTGGCTTTAGCTTTCTGCAAAAGAAATGTTCTGCTGTCTCAGCTGTACAGTATTCACTTAGAACCGGATATTAATGCCACAATGAAAACCTCGCTGGACTTGAATGGGCTTTTAACAGAACATTTCAATTTTAAATGGCATAAAGCAGGTCCATTTTCTAATTGCCTCTGCCTTCCACACTTCCTGTTAATCAACCCTTTTGCAACTCAGTGTGGCTTTTCAATGAACTGGATGCCTTTGAGTCTACAGTCATATCCCAATAGCTGAATTAAGACTTGAACAATATTTTATCTAAGCAGGAAGTCCCAAACACTTGAAAATTTTAAATCACTCTTCAAAATAGATACTTACACCAAAAGCTGGCAAAACCAACACTCCTGGGATGAGATTTTGATCACATGGAAGCGATATTCAGGAATGGGCCTGAATCTTGTCTTGGCTGAGTCATCCTTGTCTTGTGGTTCCTAAGGAGAGGAGTAGACAAACTGGAAATGGCAATGGGAGATAAGACATCTCCTCATTTTAAGGCCCTCTGACCCTAGGGCAGGGTGACCTGGCAACACTTTGTATGCACAAGACTTGGGGACAAGGCTAGGGCCTCTCTCTCCTTCTAAGCTCAGATCTCTCTACCGGCGTCTTGCCAATCCTGGAGGGGCAAATATGTGGTGGGAGGAGGAGAGAAGAGGCTCTGCCCACCAGAAGAGGTAAGCTCTGGTTTTGCTGCCCTCTTCTCCCCTTTGCGAAAGAGCTAAGTGCCAGAGGGAGAAACACACCTGGTGGCCACCTTCACACTCTAACCTTGGCACCAGCAGCATCCTGAAATCTGATCCAATTAGATCAATCGCAAGCATGTGGGATCTTCCTGGACCGGGGCACGAACCCGTGTCCCCTGCATCGGCAGGCGGACGCTCAGTCACTGCGCCACCAGGGAAGCCCAGTACTCACACTTCTTGAGGAGTGAAGGGAAGAGGAAAGAGAGGAAGAGGATAACATTAAACGAATCACAACATTCTCACTGATGAATCTAATTGTGAAAATCTCAGGTAAAATACCAATAATTTGAATTTAAGAGAATATTTTTTAAATCAGTTTTTAAAAAACTGTAAAAGTACATACTTTTCTACCAAGCCATTCCACTTGGTTTCCTTGAGAATATGTAAAAGAGTTTTTATGACAGCAAAATAATGGACATCATCTAAATGTCCATCAATAAGGAAGTAGTTGAAATTATGGTATATTCTCATTGTAATATAGTAGTTTAAAAAAATAAGTTTATTTGTAATAATGTAGAAAGATCTCCAAGGTATGTTATTGAGTTATTTTTTAATCAAGTTACAGAACAAATGCAAACATTTTATGTTAATACGCACGTATACACACACACACAATTATATTGATGCAGTCATACGTTTGCTTCCACTCACAGCTCATTGGCCAGAGCAAGTCACATGACCCCACCTCATTACTAGGAGATGGGGAACTTCGGGAAGCACAGGATAGTCACTGGGCAGTGGGAATTTCTCCCTGCCATATAAACTGAGGCTTGGGCTTTGGGAGAACAGCAGTCAGAAAGAGTTGCAGCCAAACACACTCTGCTTTCCACTGTGCTACATGGAAATAAAGTAAAGAAGAGGCTGCCTGGTGGAATGTGGCAGCAAAGGCATGCGGAGTACATGGAAACTCAGAAACACACACACACGGCCCAGCTACAATTATATACTAAGAGTCTCTTACTCAAATAGAAATGCAGTCACAGGGTTTATAATATTATATGCCAAGGGCTTTTGTAAAATGCTAATATAATAATGATCATTTGAAGATTATATGTTCTAAAAGTATCTATTAAAGACACCATTATGTTGCCATAAGCCCCAATTCAAATGCACTACAAGCTTCTCTAGGAATTTAGTGCTATGGAAAAGTGTGCCTCTGGTCGGGTTGTTTTTTGTTTGTTTGTGGGGTTTTTTTGGCTATGCCTTAGGCTCACCTGAAGTATCTTTCTGAGGTTATTTGCCTCCCTCCCATCTTTCACCTCTCAACTGTTATAATTCTACTCTGGTCTCAACATTTTTGAAAGTGTGTATGGGAAGGACCTTTAACTGTAGCTCAGTGCCTTTCAAGAAGTGAGAAGAGCATAAATAAAATCTCAAACAGAAAAATGGAGGCATCTTTGTACGATGCCTTCCAAAGCCTGCATGGCTGCTGGGAGGGGCTGAGCAGGAATTGCAAGATGAGGTGGGGCAGGATGACTGCTCCGCCTATGGGAATGGGCCAATGGGCACTCAGATTTCAGAGCTCAGAGGTCCCGGGGAGAAAGGCGGCTGCCTTTTTCTTTACTTGAGGCTCCTTCCCCCAGCTCCCTGCCCTGCTGGAGGTGGAGAATCCCGCTGTGACTGAGGTTTCCATGGGGCAAGCTGAGCCCCCCAGGCCTCACTCACCCAGAGCCCCCCACAAGAGGGAGCCCCTGATCTCATCTCTTTGCTTAAGTTGGCAGGAGTTTGCCCCCACCTTCCAAGCCCCAGAGCCTGCTCTCCCCTTCACCCTACTCAGTTTCACACGTGTCCTTCCTCCTGAGTGATAAATTAACCTGGTTCTTGAATCATTCACAGATAATGGACAGAGAAGTATTGATTTTTAACTGCAGTGAAATTTTAAGCAAAACTCCAGAAAGTCCTTACCTGAATGCCACTTTTTTGTCTTATGAAGAACTCTTTAACTGAAAGGATGGCTTCAAAAGAATACATAATTAGTAGGTTTCTTCCTTCTATTGAAAACTTTTCCATCTTCTTGATGAAAGCCTAGTGCTAACGCAAAGCTGCGAGCCTGTCTTTAAGACCCCAGCTACATTTCCTGAAAGAACAGGACAAGAAGTAAATGATGACTAATGTGAAACACAAATTCCACAGAAACATTCTGTGAAAGAATAAATTTATTTACATAGAGAAGCAAAAAGGTGATTGTGTCTCCCTTTAGTGAAAGGTACCTGTTAATTGTATAAAATTAGGTGCCCAGTGTTTGGGACATATTGCTCTGTATGCCCTCATCTATTTAGATACACATGGGTATCTCAGTGACTATATAATTGATTATTGTAATCAACGGCCCTTCATTTTAAATAGAACTTCCAATTTGGGGGCTTATAAACCAAACATCAGAAAACTGATAAATATAAAATAATTTCTAAAATAAAATAAAATAAAATAATTTATGCCCCTGGGCCACACCTATCCTATCCAAAGTGTACCAAAAGGAAGTTTGTAGGGTATAGGAATCAGAGATGATGGGCCAAGGGGCCCATGCACTGAATAAAGACACCTACTAGCTGTGTGACCTTGGTCAGGTTAATTACAGTCTCTGATCATTTTTCTCATGTGTCATGTCTCATTTGACAGGGATCATAAAACATACATGCCTTCATACCTCCCAGGGTGATGTAAGGTACAAATGTGAAAGAAAACAAACTACCCTTCTTAAATTCTGTATATCAAAATAACATCATGTACCTGAACTCAGATCTCTAGGACAGGAATTGGATGAACTATCGTGTGTGCATATGAGGTGGGCCTTTAACTGCAGCTCATTGCCTTTCAAGAAAGGAGAGCTCAGTGGGAGACGGAGTCAGGAGACTTCTTTCTGGGCCCAGAGCGATGAGCATGGCTGCAGAGGAGAAAGCAAATTGTGAATAACGTATAAGCTTGTAGATTCAGAGGACCCAGAATGTACTGACCCAAAGGGCAAAGCACAGGGAAATACACCTGGAAGGAAAGTAGCACCTGGAGGAAAAGGGCTGCAGAGAGATAATAAGGAAGTTCAGGGAACAGGCTGGTCAGTCTGGGTTTCCTATAGGTGTCCGTCAAGCTGCTAGGACAGACATGGAACAGACTTGGAAGGAGCCTGGCTGTGAACCAGAGGATGGAATGCAAACAGACTAAAGGAGGTCCCACAGCCTGACAAGAAGGGTGAAGACAGTCAAATCGATGGACAACAGCTGTGGAGGCCCAGTGAAGCCAACTCTGCCAGGGCTGCCCTGGACGGCACACTCCCAGCAGCTCAGAATCCACTCTCGCCGTGGCCAGGTCTCCTTGTGCCCTTGAACCTACCCAAGATGCTGGTCCAGAGGGCCACGGAGAAAGCAAACATCACCAGTAGCCATGCTCGGGGCCCAGTCACTGACAAAATCCTCCTCCCATCCCAACCCAGATTTGATTTTTTTAAACTGGGTAATGGAAGTAGAATTTTACCCTGAGTGCAAACAGGCCTTTATATTTACTGTTCGTCCTCCTGAAATATTCTTTCCCCAGATAGTGAAATATAAGTTATAAATTAATGAAATATAAGTGTTAAAAGTGTTACCGACCTGGGTCCTTGGGACTCTTTATTTTTTTTCATTAACTTTTACTGGAGTATAGTCGTTTACAATGTTGTATTCGTTTCTGCTGTACAGCAAAGTGAATCTCTTATACATACACATATACCCCTCTTTTTTTGGATTTCCTTCCCATCTAGGTCACCGCAGAGCACTGAATAGAGCTCCCTGTGCTACACAGTTGGTTCTCATCAGTCGTCTATTTCATATATAGTAGTGCACATATGTCAATCCCAGTCTCCCAATTCATCCCACCCCCTTCCCCCACACACACCCCGTACCTATATTGGACTCTTTAATCAATAGAAATTATAAGAGGCCAGACAAGGAATTCAAGCAAGGCTTTACTGGGACTCGTGCTGTAGAACCAGGGAGCGAAAACAAGGAACAGGTGCCCTTGCTCGCTCCCTGGGGGCTGGGGGAGGGGTGAGCTGGTCCCTTAAATGGGGCGAGGGTGGGGGTAGATCTGTGGGGGCCAAAGTGGGGGCTTAGGTGGTCTGCCCACCCCCTTGGTGGCGCCGTGCGCAGGGATCATGCGCAGGACCCTGCTTTTGCTCCCAGCTCCTTAGAAGCGTCAGTTGATCGGTGGCCTTTTTGTGTCTTGTTGTTCCTAATTCGCCCCAACTGCGCATGTGTGCAGTTATTTTTAGCCCCTTATAGTTTCTTTGCATTCTGTTGCTAGAGGAGACATTTGTCCAGGTGCAAGCACTGCAGCAAAGAGTCCCAGGTTCCAGATCACAGCCTGTCTCAAAAGAAAAAAGTTCTTATTTCTGTGAAACTTAGGATGAATGCTTTGGAAGTCCTAGATGGAGGTGAGTCACTAAGTAACATTGCTATGGAGTTAGGAATGGGTAAAACCCACCCTGGGGGAAAGTGACTGGGGGAAGGAACAAGCAGTTCTACAAATCTCAGCTTGCCAATCTTTAAGCTCTATTTCCACTTTACAGAGAGTGAAACTGGAAATCGTTGTTGTCTGTGACATGTTATGAGTGTGATTTTTGAAAAAAAGAGAAGTAACTCTCAACAGTATACAAATATTCAAAGGAAGTAGCCTTGACCCTAACAAAAAGGTAAAATCATGACTCTCATTCAGATATAAAAATGAACACACGTTAAGGTTCTATTAAACTCATCAAATGAAAGAACCAGGCGGATGTTATAAGTGCTTCAAAGAAAAAATTTTTTTAAATTACATGGAGTAATTTTGAATTGAATATACAAATAGACACAGACTGGCTCTTCCACAGGAGAGGGGGAAGCCCATCTCTACCAGATGGGACAGAATTTGCTTGTCTAGCAGTTACCCACACTATAGATTTACAGTATCAATCTGATAAGGCAGAAAAGTACACTATAGACAACACATCATTTTCCACTGAGGTACAAATAGTTTTTCTACAGCCCTATACCAAAAGATTGATTTTACATCTTGACATAAGCCAAATTAAAATGAGGTATCTAAGATCTGTGTATGGTTCTATGATTCCAACATTTTCAATTAACTGGTTAATAATTAGCCCCAGTCACTTGAATAAGAGAGTCTTGGGTATGATAGATTTTCTTTCACTGGATGAAAAGACTTAAAGAAAAGTTTCTATATTTCCTAGTTAAAAAAAACCCCAAACAAACAGAAATTGATTATTTTTTCCAAACGTAACCTAACAAATGAACATTAAAGTAAGTGCCGGGAGAAACTGGGTGAAGGGTACCAAGGACTCCTCTGTACTGTTTTTGCCACTCTCTGTGAATCTATAATTATTTCCCCAAAAATGTTAAAAAGCAAAAGACCATTAAAGTACAGCACCAGGGGAGACCCCCCACAAAGATTGCACCTTGCCTTCCTGGTAGAATGATGGAAGGCTCTCCTGGGCACAGGGAGTGAGGGGCAAGGGAGGTCTGCTCCATGGATTCAAGCTGAGGGATTATAAGAACTGCATTTCTCTGCCTAAAGAAGGCATGGGTATTACAAAACCAAAGTAGTCTGAGCAGGGTGAAGTGTGGAGAACTTGAACCTGGTAGCAGTAGATCTTATCAGGAGATGGAATTTTTTTTTTTTACATCTTTATTGGGGTATAATTGCTTTACAATGGTGTGTTAGTTTCTGCTTTATAACAAAGTGAATCAGTTATACATATACATATGTTCCCATATCTCTTCCCTCTTGTGTCTACCTCCCTCCCACCCTCCCTATCCCACCCTTCCTTCTGTTCTTGCTGGGTTCAAGGCAGAAACGACCAAGATAGGGAGAGAAGCGCTTCTGAGCACAGCCTGCTGTCACTCAGATACCTTTCTGGATCAACTCTGTGGACACATGCCTAAATCAGAGAGGAGGTGCAAGGAAGGTGAGTCAAAGCCAAAAGAAACCTCCTCAAACACAGGAGAAGGAGGCAACCTGTGGGGCAAACCCTCCCAGGGACAGCCTGGCTTTGCCTGCCCACCACTCAGGCCCACGTCTTCTGAAAACAGCCCCTTCACTCGTAGGTCCCCTTGGTCCCCACTGCATCAGTTTCATGGAGACTTTAAATCAAGTGGTGGGTGTGTGTTGGGCCGATCAGAGGCTCTTGTCCGGTAACTTGACCTCTGAGGGGATGGATGTGAGGCTGGACCAGGGTCAGGGCTCTGTGGCCCAAAAGGGCACGTGGGGACTTCTAGCCTGTTGGTGATGTTCTGTTCCTTAACCTGGTGGTGGGTACATGGGAGGCCAGTTTATTATTATGTCCTTGTTCTTTTTTTTTTTAATTTAAGTATAGTTGATTTACAATGTTCTATTAGTTTCAGGTGTACTGCGAAGTGATTCATACATATATATTCTTTTTCAGATTTTTTGCCGTTATAGGCTATTACAAGATTTTTTTTTTATTGGAGTATAATTGCTTTACCATGTTGTGTTAGTTTCTGCCACATGGCCAAGTGAATCAACCACATGTATACACACATCCCCTCTCTCTTGGACCTCCCTCCCCACAGCATCCCACCCAAGTGGGCCATCACAGAGCACCAAGCTGAGTTGCCTGTGCTATACAACAGGTTCCCACTAGCTATCTATTTTACACATGGTAGTGTATTTATGTCAAACTTAATCTCCCAGTTCATCCCACCCTCCCCTTCCCCACTCTGTGCCCACATGTCCGTTCTCTACGTCTGCCTTTCTATTCCTGCCCTGCAGATAGGTTCACCTGTACCATTTTTCTAGATTCCACATATATGCGTTAATATACGATATTTGTTTTTTTCTTTCTGACTTACTTCAATCTGTATGACAGACATAGGTCCATCCACATCTCTACAAATGACCCAGTTTCGTTCCTTTTTATGGCTGGGTAATCTTCCATTGTATATATGTACCACATCTTCATTATCCATTCATCTGTCAATGAACATTTAGGTTGCTTCCACGTCCTGGCTATTGTAAATAGTGCTGCGATGAATGTTGGGGTGCATGTGTCTTTTTTTTTTTTAACATCTTTATTGGGGTATAATTGCTTTACAATGGTGTGTTAGTTTCTGCTTTATAACAAAGTGAATCAGTTATACATATACATATGTTCCCATATCTCTTCCCTCTTGTGTCTACCTCCCTCCCACCCTCCCTATCCCACCCTTCCAGGCAGTCACAAAGCACCTAGCCGATATCCCTGTGCCATGCGGCTGCTTCCCACTAGCTATCTACCTTACGTTTGTTAGTGTATATATGTCCGTGCCTCTCTCTTGCCCTGTCACAGCTCACCCTTCCCCCTCCCCATATCCTCAAGTCCATTCTCCAGTAGGTCTGTGTCTTTATTCCTGTCTTACCCCTAGGTTCTTCATGACATTTTTTTTCTTAAATTCCATATATATGTGTTAGCATACGGTATTTGTCTTTCTCTTTCTGACTTCACTCTGTATGACAGACTCTAGGTCTATCCACCTCATTACAAATAGCTCAATTTCATTTCTTTTTATGGCTGAGTAATATTCCATCGTATATATGTGCCACATCTTCTTTATCCATTCATCCGAAGACGGGCACTTAGGTTGTTTCCATCTCCGGGCTATTGTAAATAGAGCTGCAATGAACATTTTGGTACATGACTCTTTTTGAATTATGGTTTTCTCAGGGTATATGCCCAGTAGTGGGATTGCTGGGTCATATGGTAGTTCTATTTGTAATTTTTAAAGGAACCTCCATACTGTTCTCCATAGTGGAGATGGAATTTATTCGTTTTCTTAGGTTTTAGGACTTTCAGTTCTTATGCTGTCAGAAGTCAAAATGAATAGTGGCAGTAGTCCCAATGTCAGTGTCAATTTCCTGGCTTTGATCTAGCTGTATAAGATGTTCATATTGGAAGTTGGGGGAAAACTACAGGGGACTCTCTCTACTATTTTTAAAACTTTCTGTGAGTCTATAATTATTTAAAAATAAAAGTTAAGGGCTTCCCTGGTGGCGCAGTGGTTGAGAGTCCGCCTGCCGATGCAGGGGACACGGGTTCGTGCCCCGGACCTGGAGGATCCCACATGCCGCTGAGTGGCTGGGCCCGTGAGCCATGGCCGCTGAGCCTGCGCAGCCGGAGCCTGTGCTCCGCAACGGGAGAGGCCGCAACAGTGAGAGGCCCGCATACCGCAAAAAAATAAAATAAAAATAAAAGTTAAAAAAAAAAAGAACGATGGCATATGTTTCAAAGTTTACGGAGCTGACTTTATGAACTTTTGCTGACAGAGGCAGAACTGTAATCTCTGGTATGTTGGGTCCATTGTGGAGTCAGATGCATTTGGGGTACACACGGGCCAAGTTAAGGTTACAAGTATCATTCCGGGATTACTGGAAATTTCTCCATCAGCATCTTAAGGATCATCATAAGAAAATTAACAAGAAGTGGAGGCGCTTTTCATAACCTTCAGGGAAAGACAGACACAGGAAAGAGCTTCCTTTTGCTCGTAGACAAACGTCTAGTTGCCAGAGAAGAAAGTAGCCTGCGATTGTTTCTCTTCTCTCTCTGTAAATGTTTTCAAAGTCAAAGATTTGCAGGGGACCTCTTTTCACATGCTCAAGGGTAAACCTAGACCTGGGCCTGACGGTGCACGTTTCCCTTGAGAGGAGGAAGCCCAATGCCATGGTCCCTGACACAGTTGTTACCACCAAGCACTCAGTGTCCCTGATCTTTTTGGATGTCTTTATGGCCTGGCAAAGGCTTTGTCAGCACAGGGTCAGACAGTCTCTGGACATTCTTTTTAACTTCGGGTGTTAACCTTTGGCTGAGCCACAACTGGAACTTCCATGACGTCCTGCTCTATCTGCCCTCCTCTCTCCCTTGTCTGCCTTTTGCCCTGGAAGCATCCTTCTTTGTTCCCACCGCAGAGACTCACAGTTAAGGATGTAAAAGATTTCTTTGCAGACTGAACAAGCTAAAATGGGTCAGTTGCCTGGCTTAGAAGAAAAGTAAACAAGACCCCCATTGTCTAGTGACCATCATCTTTTAAAACAGACCTTCCCTGAGGAACAGGGGATTGTTTTGAGAAAGCAGCTTTTTGTAATGTGTTGAGTGGCATTGTCTTACAGTCATATGTGGAGAGTGCTTTATGTGATGTTTTCAGCTGATATGGGTGCCCCAGAGCCTGTTTATTCCAGTGGTGTAAAGTGTACCCTTCTGTCCTACTACAGTAAGAATCACAGAGAGTGCAGCTTACCAAAAATGAAGACCCTTTTTGTGACCTTGTTATTGTATTTAAGAGCCCTGGTCACAATTCTTCTTTTTATGCAAGAGAATAAGCAAACCCTTGGTGTGTCTCCAACAGGATTTGTAGCCATAGGTGAAAGAATGCTGTCCAGTCGTCCAAAAAGCAATTTACATGAGAAATCAGAAAACTAATCTTTTCTGATGTTTAATTTCACTTAGATAAATACTTTTTGAGGTTTAATTCCCTTAAAATTGCATTTTTATTGCAAATTTGGTCTTTTAATAGTTAAATTCACACAGCCACGCACTGTGCTGTAGGTAGATAACTAATCAAGATAAGCGCAGTTTTTCCCTTAGGAAACTTGCACCTAAATTACCACATCATCAATAAAGACTAAATATATAACAAGTGAAGGTCTATAATGGCGTAAAATTGTAATCAACTTGAGTTGCAAACAAGAGGCCTTGGTAAATAAATTATGGTCTACACAAACAAGCCATTAAAAACGGTGTGTAGAAGTCACATTTAATGACTCGGAAAGGTTGAAACACTATCATAAGTGAAAACAAAAAGACCTCAGCGTAATATATCGTGTGCACCAAGTAAAAGTACTAGAAGGAAGTATACATCATTGTAGGTCAGCAGAGGTTATCTCCAAATGGTATGATAATGGGGAATTCTCATCTTCTTCCTTTTCCTTTTTGTAGTTTCTAGATTTTCTATAATAAGTGTGTGTTATTTTAGAATTTGAAAAACTTATAACCATTTCCCCCTTAAATGAAAGAAAATACATTCCTAATGTCATTTACAATAAGAAAATCTGATGCTAGTCAATTATTTTCTTTAAGCATATATATGTGATTGCTTGTCTGTGCATAAATTATCTCTGGAAGGAGACCAAGACTGCAATATTGGTTGCCTCCAGGGAGGGGAAATGAGTGGTTAGGGACACCAGTGGAAAGAAGATTTTTCACTAAATATTGTTTTATGTCTTCTGAATGTTATACCATATAAATATGTAGCCTATTCAAAAAATTAAAGCTTGAAAATTAAGAATTTAATCAGTATTAGCTGAAACTAAGCTTTAGAAACCTTAATCAAGTCCCTGTGTTGACGTCATTGGCAAACCTTCAATGCCTGGGACCACAACCAATACACCCGGTAAGGACTTTTCCCAACTCACTCACTACGAAATAACACATAAGAGGACCACGCATTCCTAAAGCATGGTCATGGCTACTCTTCCCAGGAACCTGATTGCTGGGGGTAGAATATTGAATCTAATATGGTCTAATGTGGTATAAGGGCTACAGTTGGCAAAGCAACCTGTCAGTTAATTCTGCTTGCTACACAGTTGTTGATTCACCGGGTAGAGGGAAGAAGGGGTGAAGGAAAGTCATTGATTTAATTGACTGGGTAAAATATGTTGACCTCAATGATCAAAATTGAGCATAGCCTTAGCATCATTACTCTGATGGCCATAGCAGATCTTTCTGTGTGTTGTGTTTCTCTATGAGTCCTGGGATGCCCTGAGCCCCCCTTTCATGGACCACCCTTTGGGATGCAAGTCACTGTTCTGTACTGTCTGCCTAAGGCTCCATTCAGCTGCTCCTCCCATGAAGCTTATTCTCACTGCTCTGCTTTTGGGCCATTCAGGCTACTTGGCACTTCTGTGGCACCGTGACTCTAGCACTGCATTCTCACATTGAACTGACCGCTGGGGTCCTCTCCCCCAGGCCCACTCACCTTTCCCTTTAAATGTAGCACTTAGCCATGTCTAAACATAAAAGAAACCAATATATCTTTAAATGCATCAAAGAATAGCCAATAACAATGTTTCTCAAACTGGACTCCCAACCCTATATTCCTTAAATTTCTTTTGGAATATCTATGAATGTTCTATGGAAATTTATTAATTTTGTTTTCATTTCCATTATTCACCTTCTTTAAAAATATGTAGCTATATTCTTGATGAATTCATGAATATTTGAATGATGTCCTGCTAACTGGTGGGATTTGAGTGACCATATTTACACATGTTTATTGATGTGTTGGTGTCAGAAATTAAATGCCTCAAATAATTAGACAAGCACTGGGAGGATACCATGAATATGAGATGATGCATTCTGCCCAGTAAAGGCCAAATGACTGTCAAAGCTACCTCTATGTGAGAAGCTTTCACTGTAGTTTGATAGAGACCAGTGGTGGGGAAAAGTCATCATGTCACATCCAGCAGTGGAGACTGCCCCGGGGACAGGCAGTGGCATTCTCATACACAACAGCACCGTATCCCTGGAGAAGTCAACTTGAATTATACTGGGTTTGGTCACTTTTTCATGTTTATTTCATAAATTGCTTTGGGTTTTACCATTATATGTGTGCTGTAAGCCCAAGGAGTTTACTACTAGCTTACGTTGTTGCATGTTTAAGAAATATCACACCGTAAGGCAATAGTGGCTGTTTTCTTTTCCTTCCACATATTCCTCAAGAAACTCTGGCTTTTAAGAGTCTGTCTTTGACAGAAAACAAACTTATGGTTACCAAAGGGGAAAGCGGTGGTGGGGGGAAGGGGATGAAGGATAAATTAGGAGTCTGAGATTAACAGATGCATACTAATACACATAAAATAGATAACCAACAAGGACCTACTGTACAGCACAAGGAACTATATTCAATATCTTGTAATAACCTATAATGGAAAAGAATCTGTAAAAGAATAGATATAAATATATATAATATAAATGTTTATAAATAGATTTTTACATATACATATGTGTATATATATATATATAACTGAATCACTCCGCTGTACCTGAAACTAACACAACACTGTAAATCAACTATACTTCAATTTTTTTTTTTTTAAAGTGTCTGTCTTTGGACTTATCTACCATATGCACTAACGCTCTAAAAGTTAGTGACTGTTTGCTTTGCCTGCTTCCTATACCACCTACTATAGTACTTAGCAAATGTCTATAATCATTATGATGACAGGCAATAAGTGCTATGTTAGCATTGCCCTCTTCCAGCATTTGGACACAATGGCAAGTTTCCCGTTGATGTTTTCAGTGAACCTACATCTTCAAGTCCAGCCTCGTCAAAACTATGCCAGAGCATCGTTATCCTTTGTAAAATTTCTTGTACTGGTTGGGAAAATCTTAACTGGTGTCTTGGCCCTTGCTGATAATTATTCCAATAAATACTCTCTAAGAAAAACTTTTATGGTGCACACTTTTTACCGGTATATGTGTAGGCAGATGGGTCCCCTCATCCGCTATTCTCAGCACATACGTTATTTCACTAAGGGCCTCAAGACATCCATTGCCTGTGGCCTACCAGCATGGGGTACCAAGCCTGGTGGACCCAACGGACGAAACCAAAGAAAATCAAATAATGATTTAGTGAAGGAGGAGGAATAGCTCAAGAAACTCCAAAAACAGATCTAACTACTAGTTCAAGTTCCTTTAATAGGTTAATTATATGCCTCACTTTAGCAGCTAAAGAAAGAATGGTCTCGATTTTTGATAAGAATTTGATGAATTTGCTCATGTATGATAGTTCGGAATACGTCTTCTTAGATGTTCTACTGCTTAAAGTAGGTATGGTCAAGGTGGCATTCTTTTGTACTTAGCAATTTTCAGCTCCTTATTAATCTTATCATCTTCATTCTTGATGATTTTATCATCACCTTTACATGGGTGTGAACCACATGCTCACATGTTCTAAGGCCGAGTCAGAACAGAGAAACATAACTCTTTACTCTTTTTCTCAAGACAAGAAGGAGTTGGCAGTTTCAGACTCCCGAAACTTAGATCCAGTACCATTTGGTGTAAACCCAAGGAAAGGGGAACTGAAATGAATACTGTTCATGGCCAAAAAAACTTACTTACATTTGCTTTCATCACTAAAATCTTAGTAAAGATAAGTAAGCTCCCAAACTTTCCCTATTTAGGCAATCTGGCCCACTTCTCTGTGCTTATGTCTCTCCATCCCAAAAGCTGTTATACTCGAGAAAGATACAGCTGTCATCATTTAAGCAAAGCAGTGAAAATTAAAGCTAGCTTGAAGCCATGTATGGTCATCACAGTTGTGTGAAAATGCACTAAAATTAGATTTATGGGACCAGGACAACCTTTAGAAATGATCACTTCTCCCAATCAAACTTATGCTTCCGGGTAGTATGGATTATTAAGGTGGAGCAGTGACAGCTGAACAAGTTTAGGAGAAAGAAACAGTTTAATCCTATAGAGGTCACTTGTGACATTTATGCATAATTTCCGTAAAACAGCAGTTCTCAAAGTGTGATCGGTGGACCCCTAGGGGTCCCTGAGACCTTTTCAGGGGGTCTGCAATTTAAAACGATTTTTACAGTAATATTAAGATATTATTTTTCTTCATCACTGTATTGACATTGTTATTGATGTCACAAAGGCTATGGTGGGTAAAACTGCTAGCATGTTAGCAGGGAGCCACGCAGTGGCTCCACACTGTATCGGAAGTCATTATATTCTTCTCCACTACATACAAGGGGGAAAGAAAAGAAAATTTCACCTAAGAATGTCCTTCATGAAGCAGTAAATCTATTCACTTTATTAAATTTCAACATTTGAGTTTTTTTCAAATTAAAATTATTTATTTTATTAAATATCAAACCTTTGACAACATGTATTGTGACAAAATAGTACATTGCTGTATACCAAAGTACAGTGGCTGTCCCCCTAAAGAAAAACTGATGATTGAGAGATTATTTGTGTTGTGAGCTGATCTTTTTTCACAGAACGTCATTTTTAGTTGAAAGAACAACTGATAGACAAACTATGATTATTCAGGATTGGGTACTTGGCAGATGTTTTCCTAAAAATTAGTAAAATGAGCCTATCACTTTAAGAAAACTACTGACAGTATTTGTTACTCATGATGAAATTTATGATCTCAAATGAAAATCAGAATTTTGGAAGATTAGTGTCCACCACCACAAACTTAACAACTTCTCAACACCTAAATATTTTTCTGATGAGATTGATTATAACATTAACAACTGTTTTAAATATTATATGCTAAATTGTGTCACTATTTGAAAGATCTGTATGCTCAGTGAACCAATATTTTCCAAATGACCAACACATGATATTACAAAATTATGTGTGATCAAAAGAGACCATTCAAAGACAGACCAATGAGTTTAATATAACAGAGATCAACGTTGCTATTTTATTTCATATTATAAAATCAAGTGGGATTTATCCTAGGAATGCAAGATTGGTTCAATGTAATATACCTTATTAATAGAATAAAAGACAAAACCCACATGATTATCTCAAAGGTATGCAGAGATGCATTTGACAAAATCCAACATCCCTTCGTGATAAAAACCCAACAAACTAGGAAGAGAATGGGATTTTCTCAACCTGATAAAAAGCATCGATGAAAAACCCACATCTAACGTCAGACTTAAGAGTGAAAACTGGCCGCTTTCCTCCTAATTTCAGGAACAAGACATGGATATCTGCTTTGGCACTTATAATCAACATTATACTGGCAGTTCCAGCCAAGTCAATTAGGCAAGAAAATGAAATAAAAGGCATTCAGATTGGAAAGGAGGAAGTAAAACCCAATTTTCAGATGACATGATCATATATAGAAAATCCTAAGGAAGTCACTAAAAACAAACAAAAAACTATTAGCACTAATAAACAAGCTCAGCAAAGTTAGGGGATACAAGACCAATATACAAAAATCAATGGTACTTCTGTAGACTAACAATGAACAAACTGGAAGTGAAATTAAGAAAAAACTTCTGTTTACAATAGCATCAAAAAGAATAAAATAGGGGCTTCCCTGGTGGCGCAGTGGTTGAGAGTCCGCCTGCCGATGCAGGGGATACGGGTTCGTGCTTGGTCCGGGAAGATCCCACATGCCACGGAGCGGCTGGGCCCGTGAGCCATGGCCGCTGAGCCTGCGCGTCCGGAGCCTGTGCTCCGCAAGGGGAGAGGCCCGCGCACCGCAAAAAAAAAAAAAGAATAAAATATGTAGGAGTAGAATTAAGAAAAAGTGGTGCAAAACTTATACTCTGAAAACTGCATAACATTGTTGAAAGAAATTAAAGAACACCTAATTAAGTGGAAAGACATCCCATGTACAAGGATTGGGAGACTAAATATTGTTAAGATGTCAGTACTCCTCAGACTGACCTACAGATTCAATGCAATCCCTATCAAAATCCCGGCTGACCTTTGCAGAAATTAACAAGCTGAACCTAAAATTCATATGTAAATGCAAGGGACCCAGAAAAGCCAAAACAATCTTGAAAAAGAAGAACAAAGTTGGAAGACTCATACTTCTTGATTTCAAAATTTACTACAAAGCTACAATAATCAACACAGTATGATACTAGCATAAGGATAGACACATAGACTGATAAAATAGAATTGAGTGTCCAGGAATAAATCTTCACATTTATTGTCTATTGATTTTCAAAAAGGATGCCAAGACCACTCAACGGGAAAAGACATGGTGTTGTGACAACCGAATCTCATCAGGCAAAAGAATGAAGTTCCTATATACAAAAATTAGCTCAAAATGGATCAAAGACCTAAATGTAAGTGCTAAAAATATAAAACTCTCAGAAGAAAACATAGGTTTAAACTCCATGACCCTGTATTAGGCAGCGGTTTCTTAGATATGACACCAAATGCACAAGCAATAAAAGAAAATATACATAAATAATTCATCATTAAATGTGAAGACTTTTGTGCCTAAAAGAATAGAATCAAGAAAGTGAAATGAGGGACTTTCCTAGCAGTCCAGTGGTTAAGACTCTGCGCTCCTAATGCAGGGGTCATGGGTTCGATCCCTGGTCAGAGAAAGTGAAATGACAATCCACAGAATGAGAGAAAATATTTGCAAATCATATATCTGAGAAAGGTCTTATATTTAAGACCTCGTAATTCAGGCTCATTATTCAGCAACAACAGCAAACAAGTAACCCAAATTAAAAATGGACAAAGGATCTGAGTAGACATTTCTCCAAAGCAGATATACAAATGGCCAACAAGCACGTGTAAAGATGCTTGTCATTAGGCATTGGGGAAATCAAAACCATAATGAGGTAATCCTCTACACTCACTAGGATGGCAAAAATAAAAAAGGCGGATAACTACAAGTGTCAGAGAGGTTGTGGAGAAATTGGATCCCATATACATTGCTGATGGAATAGGAAATAAGACTGTGGAAAGCCATCTGGCAGTTCTTCAAAATGGTAAACATAGAGTTACTATATGACCCAGCAATTTCACTCCTAGGCAGATACCTAAGAGAAATGAAAATATATATCTATACAAAAACTTGTACAAAAATGTTCATAGCAGCATTACTCAAAATAGTCCCAAAGTGGAAATATGGCCAAATGTCCATAAATGAAAGGATAAAGAAAATATGGTATATGCATAAAATGGGATATTATTTCACAATAAAAAGGAAGGAGTCACTGAAACATGCTACAAAATAGATAAACCTTGAAAGTATTATGCTAGGTGAAAGAAGCCAGTCACAAAGGACCATGTAATGTGTTCCATTTATATGAAATGTCAGCATAGGCAAATTCACAGAGACAGAATATAGATTGGTGATTGCCTGATGCAGGGCCATGGGAGTGGAGGGTAAGAGAAACTAGGAGTGAATGCTAATGGGTACAAGGTTTCTTCTCAGGGTAATGAAACTATTCTAAGATTTATTGCGGTGATGGTTGCCCAACTCTGAATATACTGAAAACTATTGAATTATACACTTTAAATGGATGAGTGGTATGCTATGTAAATTATATCTCAATAAAGCTGTTTTTTTAAAAAAATATTTATTTGGCTGAGCTGGGTCTTAGATCTTCATTGCAGCACACAGGATCTTAGTTGCAGCATGCAGGAACTTAGTTGCAGCATGCGAGATCTAGTTCCCTGACCAGGGATCGAACCCTGGCCCCCTGCCTTGGGAGCACAGAGTCTTAACCACTGGATCACCAGGGAAATCCCTAAAGCTGCTATTTTAAAAAGTACATATGAAAATCTAGATACTTTCTTTTGAGACAGTCATTCAAGAGACTGGCAAAAATGTAAAACAATGCCACTCTTCTCACTAAAATTTTTGTTTTAGAAAATATCCTTACTTTTATTAAAAATATATTGTTTATGTAACATATAATGTTTACTGTTATTTTTTAATGAATTGAATATTTCTAAAAGTTTTTAGTTTTAACTTGTAATATACTATCAGTAAGTGTAAAATGCATAAATTGTTATAAGCATATGAGATTATAAATGAGGCCATGATATGCAAATGTATAAAGAAAGTGAAATTAATTGAAATGAAGTTCCAAGGTAAAAATATTTACCATTTTACATACTAGTAACAGGTACTATTAAAAGAAAGAAACACTGCTGAAAATTGCTCAGAACTTTATTTAAAAGCAACAAACAAACAAATGCCCTTTCCTATTATTATTTGCAAATGTATATCATACTTTCAAAATTGAAAGTATACCCAGAATAACTATAGATTCATTTAGAAAAAAAACTAGCAAAATGAATTTACCTCTTTTTATATATTTTAAGGCTAAACGGTATTCTCCAAAGGTATCTTTAAAACTATTTTCATCTTGTAGGGCTTTAGTTAGCTGGTGATGTAATAATAGCCCTGCCATGAAGGAGAACGTCAGTGATGTCAACCAGGCAATGCCAGAACCAACAAATGGTTGTCATGAGGACAAATGGGGCCCAAGTGGACTGTGCCCAAGAGAATCAAGTTTCCAGGCATTCTGTGGACATTTAAGTTTGTTTCTGTTTGCACTGAAAGTTAGCAACTCTCCAGGAATTAGAAACAAAGGTTCCTGAGCTTGGCAAACATTCTCCATGGTTATCAAAGCCTCCTTGCTAATGAAGCATGTGTGACTTTAGCTGACAAAGTCAGGGTGCTGGCTGTTCTTTCACTGGGCCTGCGCTGCTCCACCACACCTCCCTAACACCTGACTCCCAGCACCTCCTGGCCATCTGCTCAGCCACCTGCTCCTCTTTCTTTACACGATGAGTAAAGAGAACTGAATACGACTGGCCTTTCAAAGTCAGAGCACAGAGCTCCCCTGCTCACAAGGCCTTCACTAAAGAAGTGTTAATTCAGTAGAACTGGGACTGGAAAAGGGTTGAAAAAAAGATGAAGGAAATCCAAAGGGACAGAAATCCAAAGGGACAGAAATTAAATTAGTGGCTGCAAGGCCTGGCGGGGAAGGGAGAATGGGAAGTGACTGCTAACAGGCAGAGGGGTTCTTTTTGCAGAGATGAATATGTTTTGGAACTTGATAGTGCCGCTGGTTACACAGTTCTGTGAATATATTAAACACAGATGGATTTTATGGTATGTGAATTATATCTCAATCAATCAATCAATGGGAGCTGGTTCACTGGCCAAAAGAGCCACAGCTTTTTCTTCCACTGAAAACTTGATTTGGGGGGCAAGACTAGGTATTTTAAAGAAGCTTTTGTATGAGACCAAAGGACTTGCCGAGTTTCTTCTTCTGGAATGGAGGAGAAGGTTGAGGGCTATTTTTCTCATGTTTGAAGATTGGATCACATGTATATAGATTTATGCAGGTTAATATTTGACTTTGTATTTGGCCTGGGAGAAACTATTTATTGAAAGATTGGGTGGCTCTTAGGAATGCTCTAGTGTATTTTAAAGGCTATATATATATATATATATATATATGGATATATGTTTTAAAGGATATGAATATATTGGGCGCAGAAGTAGACTTCAGTACACATTTCTAGGCAAGAGCAGAAGGCAGATGTCGTAGTGGAAGGAAGAATTGTCTGGGACATAGATTCAGAGCCAAACATGAAGGAAACGGACTTCAGAGGCATAGAGCTCCAAGCAACAAGATGTCCCTGCCCCTACAGATTCTCCATCCTCCACCACCCCTTCCTTGAGTGCCCAAATCAGGGAAGTAAGAAGGTCAAGGCCCCAGAACACTTCTGCTTAAGAGCTCAAAGCATCTTCTAAAATGCGTGTCTGAACTGGTACCCTAATCTAGTGTGACTTCTCCGGTAAATAGGCTATTATGTTGATAAAGAAGAGGGTCCCAACAGGACCCTGCCCACTCCCGGGAAGTAGACCAGGTGGAGGGCTAGCAACCCATTGGGTAGACTTGCATACGTCCCTGTGGAAGGGACTGAGCTCCCCTGGGGAGGGAACTCACCCTAAGGAAAAGGGAGACACAGTGACATGGAACCAGCATAGATTTTGCCCACGAGTTTGGTCCCCACCCTACCTTCCTTGGAGTTGAGTTTGAGCCCCAGGGAAAGAAGGGGCAATGAGTAAAAATGTAAGGAGATGGTTTCACTTGAAATGTTTGTGAGATGGGGGCAGCTTTAGCTGAGTGTAACGCAAAAAGGGAGAGGCATTCTGTTTTCAACGGAGCTAAGCTCACCCCGAGGACCAACAATTTTACTGCTATTTTGGGTATCTCTAGGCTCTGCCAGTTGGAAATGGGTGGCTGCTATATATTTCCTTCCCCACAACCTCACAATCAGATGGTACCTAACAATCAGCGTTAGGCTCAGATGAGATTCTGACACATGTACAAACCTTATTAGCCACTAGGCTCCAAAAGTCACACAACTGGTTTTGTGACTTCCGTGAAGTTTCCACTCTCTTTGTTAGATACTCTGACAAACACTGAGTTTGTTTCTTAGGGTTGCACTAACAAAATACCACAGTCTTGGTGGTTTAAAGCAACAGAAATGTATTCTCTCATAGTTCTGGAGGCCACAAGACTGAAACCAGGGTGTTGGCAGGGTCTGTTCCCTCTGAGATGTTGGGTGGGATCCTTCCTTGCCTTTCTCTGGCTTCCAGTGGTGGCCGGCAGTTTTGATGCTCCCTGGCTTGCAATGGCATCACTCCCATCTCTGCCTCCGTCATCACATGGTCTTCTTCCTGTGTGTCTCTTCTCCTCTTCTTATAAAGACACCAGTCATGGGACTTCCCTGGTGGTGCAGTGGTTAAGAATCCACCTGCCAATGCAGGGGACACGTGATCGAGCCCTGGTCCGGGAGGACCCCATGTGCCGCGGAGTAACTCAGCCTGTGTGCCACAACTACTGAGCCTGCGCTCTAGAGCCCGTGAGCCACAACTACTGAAACCCACATGCCTAGAGCCCGTGCTCCGCAACAAAGAGGAGCCACCGCAATGAGAAGCCCGTGCACCACAATGAAGAGTAGCCCCCGCTCGCCACAACTAGAGAAAGCCCATGCGCAGCAACGAAGACCCAAAAATTAATTAATTAAAAAAAAAAGACACCAGTCATATTGGATTAGACTTCAGTATGACTTCATCTTCACTTGATTTCATCTGCAAAGACCCTATTTCCAAGGAGGTCATGTTCACAAGTACCAGGGGTGAGGACTTCAACATAGTTTGGAGGACACAATTCAATCATGACACACACATTGCCAGAAAGGGTCACTCCAAAGCCAACACACAGCAGTGTCCTCGCTACAAGAACAGCCAGGCTTCTGGTTAAGCCAGGAGAGAATGTCCTTTGTAAAAGGGTAGACCAAGTTGGGTCCAAGATCTTGGTCTAACTGGCAAGTGGTTAGACAGCGAGGTCTTCTGATTCTTGTGCCCCAGTTATGAAAAGACCAGACTCATAATTTGAACAGCTCTGATTAGCTGGGGGAAAAATAATTTCTAACATCTGTTGTGTTAGTTAACCCTCTAGGGAAGTGTTTCTTAAGCATTTTGTACCACGGACCCCTTTGGCAGTCTGGGAAAACCATGGACCCCTTCTCAGGGAAAAAAAAAAGCTTTCAAATGAATAAAATAAAATACATAGATTGCAAATGCAATCAAGTCTATTAAAATACAGTTCTCAAAATTTTTGTGTCAGTAACACTTTAACAAGATCTAGTGGAAGGTCTAATCGTTATTGTGATTTTAAAGTAGTGATGAATATAAACAATATTTGGTGATGTCTATAACAATTGTAACATCCATGCAAACACCTGAGGCATCTGTTGTGGCAGGAGATTTGGCACTTTCCTTCTACCGCGGTTTGCTACCTACTTTCACAATTAAGGGAAATGCATTTTTTCAGTTTGAGGATAGTGAAAGTGAAGATGTAATTTTTTTCCCCATCCAAAGGGACAGACTTGCTGAATGCTATCCTTGGCCTCCTGGGAGGTCAACAGACTCCAGGTGAAGAAGCCCTGACTCCAGTGGATACAGAGAGTATATTCCTGATTAGGGAGCTTCCAACAGTAACTAACAGCCCTGGGGGAAGAAAAAGTGAATGTCACTACACCGTCTACACTGAATCATCTTAAAGTAGGCTATAAATCCTTTAACTGCCAAATTCTGGGAGCCTGGGCCAGGCAGATACCATGGAAGAGATGCAGGGGTCCTGGCCAAGATGGGAGGAGTGGGGCTCTCAGAGAAACAGTCAGCAGGAAACAGGGCAGGAGTGGGCCTAAGAAACAGTTGGGAAATGGAGGTGATGGGGCTAACCAATAGACAGGGCCGGCACAGGGGAAATTAAACTGTAGAAATGGCCAACACCATTTGGTAATTAACTAGATGTATATATAAGTACTTGGAAAGTACCCCTGGGCACCCCTAGAAATTACCTGGGGACATTCCTATATCATTTGGTGGGTAGCTAAAACCAATGAACTGTACATTATGTTAGAATATTTCCGATGGGTTTCATCTACAAACAGCACAAGTTCAAAGCTTGAAAGTCTGTCATTTGACCATCTACTCAAGGTTAAAAAACTTAAATTTCAGAATTTATCAGCCTGCTTCAGTAATGATGCCTTCAGAGAAATAGGTCTTTTTTTTTTTAAGCAGAAGAGAACCTACCAACAAAGAACCACAGAGTGACCCATTTTCTATTGCATACAATCTGTGGCACCCATTTAGGAATGTTAAAAATAGCACTTCAGCACATCATTTGTCATCTTCTGCACTTATTCAAATGTAATAGAGGTGGAGTAGATGGGGATGCTGGCCTTGGTGGGTGGGGCCTGATGTCCAATCTAGTCTCTAAACTTCTTGTTTTTCAATTGTGTTTGGCCCACTGTTGATGTACTCTGTGAGTCAGGGGTCTGCGAAAGAACAAGTAGAGTAACCAGCCTCTCTTTTAGAGAAGACATCTCCATCCAACCATCTGGGGCTGCATAATCCACCGTCCTGCATCACTTTTCTGAAAAGCCGTGCCTTGGAAGGGGGCCCAGGCTGGACACCAGGAAGACCTGGTGCTATAACAGCCTTGCTGGGGATTAGCTGTCTGACCTTGGAAAAATCCTTTAATATCTTAGGGTTTAAGTTTCCTCTCTACTAAATCTCTGAGGAACTTTCCAGTTCAAAAATTATTCTATATGACAGCATAATGCTTAAAGGAAAAGCATTCTTGTGAACTTCCACTATTGTTTTTTATTATATTAATCAAAATAGTACTTAACTATGTAAACTTAAAACTAGATATAGGGGCTTCCCTGGTGGCGCAGTGGTTGAGAGTCTGCCTGCCAATGCAGGGGACACGGGTTCGTGCCCCGGTCCGGGAAGATCCCACATGCCGCGGAGCAGCTGGGCCCGTGAGCCATGGCCACTGGGCCTGCGCGTCCGGAGCCTGTGCTCCGCAACGGGAGAGGCCACAACAGTGAGAGGCCCGCATACTGCAAAAAAAAAAAAAAAAAAAACTAGATATAAACTCCTTATGCACGCCATTTTAGAGATTTTGAAATAAGCAAAACAACAAATCCAATAAAATTTTAATCAATATATATTATTATTAAATTTAAATTACTTTTATTCATTAATAATTGACAGTATTAAGTCAATTCAATGGCTAATACTGCTTTGCTGGACATAAACTGTTGCTAACAATTGGAATATAATTTTCCAGGGCACTGCCTCTACCACTGTGTTCTGTTGGATGACTCCGTTCTCCCATTCTCTCCCTTTGAACTCTTGTGAAACTTTCTTTAAAGCCGTGGCATCATTTGGCCTTTACTTTGGAAGAATGCACTGTTTATGCATTATGTTCTCCTTTGCGCTTTTCTCCTGAGCCTGCGGTTATTAAAGTAAAACAATATGGCTCCAAATGACGCTGCAACCAATGGTGATATCTTCATAAGGAGTCATCCAGGTGATCCCAAACATGTTTACATTGGTATTTTTATTGGGTATTATGAGATCATCATTGAAATAAAAACACGAGCATTTTAAATTTCTTATAAATTCACCATTCCCTGGAATCTCAGTTTGAGAAATGTTGTATTATGACTTTACAGTGGCCCTGGCAGAATCTTCCTCTAGTGCCTGCATGATACCTCTTAGAAGGACATAACACATACATTAGGCCCTCAGTTCATCTAACGTGTTTCTGGAAATCAGGACGGAGAACACATGATCCAATATGTTTCCAAACGTCATCAAACACAAGGTGACGCCCAGGAAAGAAAAACCCATGCTCTCTCTTACAGAAATCCAATTCCCATTCCCTGCTTTCCAAAAGATCTTTAAGAAAGAAAATAGATCAGTAAGTTCCAAAGAACAAAAGGAGTATTACTACAGTGAAAAAAAAAAAAAAAAGCATGGCCTGAAATTCACCTCTTGGCCTCCAGATATGTGGTCTATTTGATTTTAAGGAGGCTGCCGCCATAGAAAAAACTCATGAGATTCAGACACAAAGAGGAGCTCATGGTGACCATTCTGAAGTGTGCTTGTGGGAGAGTGGACAGCCTTCGTAACAGAGTTCAAGGTCTGCAACCTCCAGAAACAGCCTACAATACACAAGAAAGCCATCAGCACCCTCGAGACATGGCTGACCTTCACAGTACAGCCCCAAGACTCACACCTGAGCGCAAGAACAAGGTGCAGGTAGGACTGTCATGATCAGGCACTGGAAGGTGAACTTGGCATCAAAATTGGTTGTGACACAGAAGCCAACCACCACCCAGGAAGTTAAGAGTCCACTGGTGGCCTGGTGGGGTATACTGGATCCGGAATGAAACTGTCAGCCTCTGTGGGAGTTTGGCCACTGTCACAAAGAAGCACAGAATATTCCTCTCCCTGAACTGGTGGAGGAAAACTCAGAGGGCCAGGCCATTCAGTGGCAAAGCAGCTGCCAACACCAGCAGAAACAGGGACACTGACAAGGTCCTGACACTCTCAGATTTTATGGAGGAGTTGAATACCCGGGAAGCCTGCATTTTTACAAATATTGGGGTGAGATTTTTGTTTGTTTGTTTATTAAAGATAGAGTTCTTTCTTTAAGGTCTACTTCTTACCTCTTTCCTGTGGAAATCCTTGTCTAGGAAGTCACAGAACAATTGTAGTAATTGCTGCAAAGGTGGGGGAAAAAAAGAAAAAAGAAAAATCAAGGGTAGTTAAAGCCTGAAATGGAATATTATTGAAAACCCCTTGTACGTCCTTTCTTTTTTTAATTAAACTTTTTAAATTTTGAGATAATCGTAGATTCACATGCAGTTGTAAGAAATAAAACAATGAGATCCCGTGTACCCATTATGCTCTTTCCCTCAAAGGTAACATCTTGCAAAACTATATTACAGCATAAAAACCAGGATATTGACATGGATACTATCGACATAGAGAGCATCTCCATTATCCTTCACATTGCACTTTTATAGCCACATCTACTTCCCTCCCACACCCACTCACTCTTTAAACCCCGGCCAACCACTACTCTGTTCTCTATTTCTATAATTTTGTCATTTCAATAATATTACATAAATAGAACCATGCAGCATGTAATCTTTTGGGATTGGCTTTTTTCGCACAGCATAACTCCCTGGGGATTTATCCAAGTTGTTGCGTGTACCCATAGTTTGTTCCTTTTTATTGCTGAGTAGAATTCCATGGTGTGGATGTACCACAGTTTACTTAACTATTCCTCTGTTGAAAGACATCTGGGTTGTTTCCAATTTTTGGAATGAAGCTCCAAATGAAGTATTCTATTATAAATCATGGCTGTAAACATGCCTGTATATTTTTGTGTGTGATTGTAAATTTTCATTCCCCTAGGAAAAATACCTATGAGGACAATGGCTGGGTTGCTTGGCGGTTGTAGGTTTAGTCTTTTAAGAAACTGCCACACTGTCTTTCTGCTGTACCATTTTACATCCCTACCAGCAAGGTATAAGTGTTTATTCTAAAATATATAAGGAAAGGAAAAGGAACGGGGCATTTAAAACTATTTGAAAAAGAAGAATAAACCAGGAGCGTTTGGTGGTTTTCAGTATACAAGTCCTGAACAGGTTGTGTTAGATTTACACCTAATTCTCTTTTTTTAATGACTGTAGATGATAATGCATTAAAATTTTTAGTTTCCATGTGTTTATTGCTAGTATCCAAATATACAATTGATTTTCTTTTGATTTGATATACATTTAATGGGGTTTTTTTGAATAGCAAAAGTTTTACATTATTTTTAACATCTTTATTGGAGTATAATTGCTTTACAATGGTGTGTTAGTTTCTGCTTTATAACAAAATGAATCAGTTATACATATACATATGTCCCCATATCCCCTCCCTCTTGCGTCTCCCTCCCACCCTCCCTATCCCACCCCTCTAGGTGGTCACAAAGCACCAAGCTGATCTCCCTGTGCTATGCGGCTGCTTCCCACTAGCTATCTATTTTACGTTTGGTAGTGTATATATGTCCTTGCATGTTGATCTACAACCTGCAATTTTGCTAAACTCACTTATTAGTTACAATTTTTTGGTTTTTTGGTTTTGGTAGGTTCCTTGGGGTTTCCTTTGTAGACAAGTGTCCTCTGCAAATAGGGACAATTTAAGCTCTTTCTTTCTGATCTGCATGCCTTTTATTTCCTTTTCTTGCCTAATTATACTGGCTACCCTTCCAGCACTATGCTGAATAACAGTGGTGAGTGTGGACATCCTTGCCTTATTACTGATCTCAGGGGGAAAGCATTCAGTCTTTCACCGTTAAGTACAATCTAAACTATAAGGTTTTGTAGGTGTCCTTTACCCAGTTGAGGAAGTTTCCCTATATTCAGTTTTCTGAGAGTTTTAATCATGAATTGGATTTTAAACATTTTTTTTATTTCTTTGATTGGTATGATCATGTGATTTTTACTCTTTCTCCTGGTATTTTAGTGGACTGCTTTAATTGGTTTTTGGATAATTAAACAGTCTTGCATCCCTAGAATAAACCTCACTTGGTTGTATTGTATACTTCTTTTTATATATTGCTGAATTCTATTTGTTAATCTTGTGTTAAGGATTTTTGCATATATATTCATGATGGATATTGGTATAAACTTCTCTTTTTGAATGTCTTTGTCTGGTTTTTTTTTTTT
>NW_020173116.1:8380446-8382555 GCF_003031525.2 Neophocaena asiaeorientalis asiaeorientalis | reverse complement strand
CCAGTGTCCTGAAGTTGGCTCTCCCACCTCAGAGGCACAGCACTGACTCCTGGCTGCAGCACCAAGAGCCTTTCATCCACCCGGCTCACAATAAAAGGGAGAAAAAATAGAAAGAAAGAATTAGTAGAAGAAAGAAAGAAAGAAAGGAATGCGAGAGGGAGGGAGGGAGGGAGGGAGGAAGGAAGGAAGGAAGGAGGGAAGGGAAAAAAAAGAAAGAAAGAAAATGAAGTAAAATAAAATTAAGATAAAATATAATAAAGTTATTTAAATAAAAAAATGATTATTAAGAAAAAAATGGACGGATAGAACCCTAGGACAAATGGTGGAAGCAAAGCTATACACACATAATCTCACACAGAAGCATACACATATACACTCATAAAAGGAGGAAAAGGGGAAAAAATCATAAAGCTTGCTCTCAAAATCCACCTCCTCAATTTGGGATGATTCGTTGTCTGTTCATGTATTCCACACATGCAGGGTACATCAAGTTGATGGTGGAGATTTAATCCGCTGCTTCTGAGGCTGCTGGGAGAAAGTTCCCTTCCTCTTCTTTGTTCTTAGAGCTCCCAGGGGCTCAGTTTTGGATTTGGCCCTGCCTCTGCGTGTAGGTCGCCGGAGGGCGTCTGGTTTTCGCTCAGACAGGACGGGGTTAAAGAAGCCGCTGATTCGGGGGCTCTGGCTCACTCAAGCCAGCGGGAGGGAGGGGCACGGAGTGCAGGGCGGGCCTGCGGCGGCAGAGGCCGGCATGACGTTGCAGCAGCCTGAGGCGCGCCGTGCGTTCTCCCGGGGGAGTTGTCCCTGGATCCCGGGACTCTGGCAGTGGCGGGCTGCACAGGCTCCCCGGAAGGGAGGTGTGGAGAGTGACCTGTGCTCGCACACAGGCTTCTTGGTGGCGGCAGCAGCAGCCTTAGCGTCTCATGCCCGTCTCTGGGGTCCGTGCTTTTAGCCGCGGCTCGCGCCCGTCTCTGGAGCTCCTTTAAGCAGCGCTCTGAATCCCCTCTCCTCGCGCACCAGGAAACAAAGAGGCAAGAAAGAGTCTCTTGCCTCTTCGGCAGGTCCAGACCTTTCCCCGGATTCCCTCCCGGCCAGCTGTGGCGCACTAACCCCTTCAGGCTGTGTTCACGCCGCCAACCCCGGTCCTCTCCCGGCGCTCCGACCGAAGCCCGAGCCTCAGCTCGCAGCCCCGCCCGCCCTGGCGGATGAACAGACAAGCCTCTCGGGCTGGTGAGTGCCAGTCGGCCCTGATCCTCTGTGCGGGAATCTCTCTGCTTTGCCCTCCGCACCCCTGTGGCTGCGCTCTCCTCCGAGGCTCTGAAGCTTTCCCCCTCCGCCACCCGCCGTCTCCGCCCGCGAAGGGGCTTCCTAGTGTGTGGGAACCTTTCCTCCTTCACAGCTCCCTCCCACTGGTGCACGTCCCGTCCCTAACCTTTTGTCTCTGTTTATTCTTTTTTCTTTTAGTGTAAGGGTAATACAAGCTTCATAAAACAAATTGGGGTATGTTCCCTCCTCTTCCACTTCCCAGCATAAACTGTGTAGAACTGGTGTAAAATCTCTAACCTTTTGGTAGAATTTGGGGGGACTAGTTTTTTCTTTGGAGGGAAAATTTTAAATTATTAATTCAATTTCATAATATTTATAGAGCTGTTCAGTTGAGTTATTTCATAAATGTGAGTTGTGGTAGTTCATGTATTTTGAGGACTTCTCACATTTTATCAAATTTTTGTGGGTAGAGTTGTTTGTAGTATTCTCTTATTATCATTTTAATAGGTAGAGGGTCTGTAATGATATCCACTGTTTCCTTTCTGATAATGGTAGTTTGTGTCTTAGCTCTTTTTTTCCTCTTGTCAGTCTTGCCAGAGGTTTTACATTTTATCGATCTTTTCAAAGAAACAGCTCTATTTCCTTGCTTTTCTCTATTTTTTTCTATTTTATTTTCATTGATTTCTGCTCTGATATTTATTACTTCCTTCCTTCTATTTGCTTCAGGTTTATCTTATTTTTCTAGGTTCTTGAGGTGGGAGCTTAGATTGTTGATTGGAGGCATTTCTTCTTTTCTATTCATATATATATATATATATTTTTTTTTTTTTTTTTTTTTTTTTTGGG
>NW_020173116.1:8322892-8380407 GCF_003031525.2 Neophocaena asiaeorientalis asiaeorientalis | reverse complement strand
TTTTTTTTTTTTTTTTTTTATTTATATTTATATATATTTTTTTTTTTTTTTTTTTTTTTTTTTTGCGGTACATGGGCCTCTCACTGTTGTGGCCTCTCCCGCTGTGGAGCACAGGCTCCGGACGTGCAGGCTCAGCGGCCGTGGCTCACGGGCCCAGCCGCTCCATGGCATGTGGGATCTTCCCGGACCGGGGCATGAACCCATGTCCCCTGCATTGGCAGGCGGACTCTCAACCACTGCGCCACCAGGGAAGCCCTCATCTTTTCTAATGTTTTCATTTAGTGCTATAAATCTCCCTCTCAGTACTGTTTTAGATGGGTCCCACAATTTTAAGCTGTATTTTCTTTCAATCTAATGTATTTTTAAATTTCCCTTGAGAGTTCCTCTTTTATCTGAGGATTATTTAGAAGTGTGTTGTTTAGTGTTCAAGAGTTTGAAAATTTTCCTGTTATCTTTCTTTTGTCAATTTCTAGCTTGATTCCACTGTTGTTGAAGAACACACTCTATCACTTCAATTCCTTTAAGCTGTGGAGGTGTGTTTTATAGCCAACAATGTGATCTATCTTAGTATATGCATTAAGGGCACTTGAAAAGAATGTGTATTCTGCTGTTGTTGTGTGCAGTTTTTCATAAATATCAATTAGATCTTCTTGGTTGATGGTGTTAAGTACTTCCAAACTTTTGCTGATTTTATGTCTATTTGTTCTATCAATTGTTGACAAAAAGGTATTGAATTTTCCAACTGTAATTATGTACTTGTCTATTTCTCCTTTCAGTTGTATCAGTTTTCCTTCACATCTTTTGCAGCTCTGTTATTTGGTACATACATATTTAGGATTACTATGTCTTCTTAGTGGAGTGACCTTTTATTATATAATGACCCTTTCTGTTTCTAGTAATATTTTTTTCCTCCCAAGTCCCTTGGATTATTGATTTTAGATCTTTCTTCCTTTCTAATATGTGCACTCAATGCTATAAATTTCCCTCTAAACACTGCTTTTGCTACATCTCACAAATTTTGATGAGTTGTATTTAATTTTCATTTAGTTCAAGATATTTTAAAATTTCTCTTGAGACTTCTTTAACCCATGTGTGTTATTTAGGAGTGTATTGTTTAATCTTCAAATATTTGGGGATTTTTCCAGGCATCTCTCTGTTATTGATTTCTCATGTAATTCCATTGTTGTCTGAAACAATACTTTGTATGATTTCTATTCTTTTATATTTTTCAAGACATGTTTTATGGCCTAAAATATGGTCTATCTTCATTCTAGTGAAAGTTCCAAATAAGCTTAAGAAGAATGTGTATTCTGTTGTTGTTGGATGAGGTATTTTATAAATGTCAGTTCGATCCAATTGATTGATGGGTGTTCAGTTTAACTCTATCCTTAATTATTTTCTGACTGCTGGATCTGTCAATTACTGACAGAGAGGTATTGAATCCCCAACTATAATAGTAGATTTGTCTATTCCACTTTGCAGTTCTATCAGTTTTGGTCTCATATATTCATGTTAAAGACTTTTATGTCTTTTTGAAGAATTGATCCTTTTATCATTATCTGTGATAATTTAACTTGCTTTGAAATCTTTATCTGAAATTAATATGGCTTCTCCAGTGTTATGAATTGAATTGTGTCCTCGAAAATAATGTTGAAGTCCTAACCCCCAGTACCTCAGAATGTGACCTTATGTGGAGATAGTGTCACTGCAGATGTAATTATTTAAGATGAGGTCATACCAGAGAAGGGTGAGAGTCTAACCCAATAGAACTGATGTCTTCATAGAAAGAGAAAATTTGGAGACAGATATGTACACAGGGAGAACATCATGTGAAGATTAGAATTATGCTGCCACAAGCCAAGGACCTGTCAGAAGCTAGGAGAGAGTCCTGGAACAGATCCTTTCCTAGCACCTTCAGAGGAAGCATGGTCCTGCTGACACTTTAATCTTAGACTTCAGGCTTCCAGAACTGGAAGACAATAAATTCCGTTGTTCAGGCCACCTACCTACGGTATTTTGTTACAGCAGCTCTAGCAAACTAATTCATCCAGGTTTCCTTTCATTAGCATGGTATTAGAACAAGTCTTAGGACTTAAGTCTGCCATTTATTTTTTTTCTGTTTTTCATTCCTCTGTTTTCTTTTGCTTCCTTGACTTCCTTTGATTTAGTTGTACATTTTTCAAAATTCTGTGTTGACTTATCTATAATGCTTTTGAGTGTATCTCTTTTTTTTTTTTTTTTTTTGCGGTACGCGGGCCTCTCACTGTTGCGGCCTCTCCCGTTGCGGAGCACAGGCTCCGGATGCGCAGGTTCAGCGGCCGTGGCTTACGGGCCCAGCCACTCTGCGGCATGTGGGATCCTCCCGGACCGAACCCGTGTCCCCTGCATCGGCAGGCGGACTCTCAACCACTGCGCCACCAGGGAAGCCCGAGTGTATCTCTTTTTATAGCTTTTTTTAGTAGCCGATTTAGGTGTTATATTATTCATACATAAATTGTCACAGTGTCCTATTCTCACTTTACCAGTTGAGTGAAGCATAGAAATTTATTTCCCTTTATGGCCCTTTGCCCCCCTCACTAACAATACAACGTTCTCCAGTATTTCCTTTACGTACATTTAGACCACATCAGATAGTGCTCCAATTTTTGTTTCTGCAGTCAAACAGAATTTAGGAAAATCGAGAAGAGAGGGGGAATATATTATAGTTTTTCTGTGCTCTTTCTTCCTGCTTTTCCAAGGTTCTTTTTTTCATTATTCCTTTCTGTTTAGAGAACTTACTTTATTCATTATTTTAAGTTAGCTCTACTGGCAACAAATTTCTTCAGTTTTTCTTCATCTGAAAGTGTCTTGATTTCCTCTTCATTTTTAAAGAAAATTTTCACTGGATGTAGGATTCTGGGTTAACAATTCTTTTCTTTCAGTACTTGAAAAATATTGTGCCACTTCCTTCTGGCCACCATATTGTCATTCAGATTGGTTTCCCCCCATAGATAACATGTTTCTTTCTGGATGCTTTCAAGACTTTTTTTCTTTCTCTTTGATTTTCAGACTTTGACAGTACTGTGTCCTGGATGGATTTCTTCATGTTAATTCTATTTAGGGTTTGCTCAGCTTCCTTAATCTGTAGTTTTACATCTCTCAACAAATTTGAGAGTTTTCAGCCATTATTTCTTCCAGGAATATTTTAGCCTTGCTCTCTTTCTCCTCTCATTCTGGGAATCCAGTGCAATCGCATTAAATTTTAGGTTACAATCCCACAGACTCCAGAGGCTGTGTTGATCGTTTTCAGCTATTTCATCTTTGTTGCTCAGACTAATTTCTGTTGTTCTATCTTCACGTCCACATATTCTTTCCTCCATTTCATCCATCTTGATATTGAGCCTATCCATTACATGTTTGGTTATTGTACTTTTCACTTATAAAACTTCCATTTGACTTTTCCTTATATCTTCTGTTTCTTTGCTGAGAATTTCTACTTTTTCATTTGCTTCAGGCATTTTCATAACTGCTCACTGAGGTATTTGATCACAGCTGCTTTAAAATCTTTATCAGATAACTCTAGCATTCTGTCATCTTGGTGTTAGCATCTATTGTATTTTTTACTCAGTTTGAGATCTGTCTGGTTCTTGCTACAATGATGAGTGATTTTTTTATTGACTCCTGGACATTTTTAGTATTGTTATGAGACTCTGGGTCTTATTCAAACCTTCTGTTTTAGTTGGCTTCTTTTGACACTACTCCAGCAGAAGTGAGGTTGCCACCTTCTTTCTGCAGGGCAGGGTAGAGTCCAGGTTCACCATTTGGCCTCCTTTGACACTCAAGGGTGATGGGGCTCTTCATTACTACTGCGTGGGGCTGAAAATTCTGGCTCCTCACTAGGCTGTACCTCCCTGGCTGGGAGAAGTCGGAGTTTGTCATTTACTGCTCCCCACTGACACCATCTGGGAGTGGCCTAGTTATTGCCGGGCAATAGCAAATATCCTGATTCTTCACTAGGCTTCTGAAACACTACTTGGGTGATTGGGGCATTTCTTTACACCTGGTAAGGGTGGAGGTCTAGGCTTCCCACTCAGCCTTTGCTGGAATAGGTGGGAGTGGGGCCACAGGCTTTTCTGTAGTATTTAGCTGGAGGAGAGCAGTTATTGTCTAACAGTTTCCTGTCTTGTAGGTGGTCCCTTTCCCGATCCTTTGGCTAAAAGAGCAGGCTCTGTTGAGGCTTTTTTTTTTTTTTTTTTTTGTCTGCACCATTGGCATTTCCAGGCTTCCATCATCTTCTACTCTAAGTCTGGAATGTAAATGGTCAAAAAAAAAAAAAATCTAGGGAACTCACCACCATGTCATTTCTTGGATCCTGAAGCCCAAGCTAGTCTGCCTTCTCCTCTCCACCCTTCAGAGTCTCCTTATGTTTATTTTGTATATAATGTCAATGGCTTTCAGATATACTAAGTGGGAGGAATAGGTAACTTGCACCTACTCTATCTTCCCGGAAATCCACTGGTGTATCTTTAAGATTTATTTTGGAAGTTTTTCTTATATGGATAAAAGGAATAGAGACTCTCGCTTTCTTTAAGCCCCTGTTGCCTTGCGAAGGCCTTTTCAATGGTCATCCAATTAGAGCAGAGCTGTCCCTGCCTGTCTGACTGTCAGTTCCCAAAAGTAAACCTGAGGCGGGGATTTAGGTGAAAGGGATGTATTAGGAAGTAAATGACCAGTAGGAGAGTGAGGAAGTGGGACTGGGAAATGAAGGAAGCCAACAAGCGTGCTTTATCCACAGAGTAACGTTGGCTTGAGCTCTCAGTGAGCAGTGGAGACGGTGCATGAGTCCCCTCTGTGTTTCCCTAATCAGAGGCAAGGGCAGGGGCAGCTTCACAGGAGTCCACGGTCATACAGGGCTCCACACTTGGAAGGGCCCCATACTTAGTTTAATGCTCTGCTCCCATCATTTTGAAATTCTTAATAATTTCTTAACAAGGGGCCCTACATTTTCATTTTGCACTGGGACCTACAACTTATATACTCAGGTGGTGGAATATTTATACCTACTTCCACTGGAGGGACGTAAATTCCTAGACATTCTGGGTTCTTCTTTAGCTCAGGGGTGCTGGGCTGCACAGTATCTCCCCAAAATGCACGTCTACCAGAACCTCACAGTTTTATTTGAAGATAGGATCTTTGCAGATATAATCAGTTAAAATGAGATCATACTGGATTAGGGTGGGCCTTAATCCAATGACTGGTATCCTTATAAGAAGTGAAAACAGATACACACACACATGCCCACACGCACACACACAGGGGAGAATGTCACGTGAAGACAGAAGCAGAAGTAGGAGTGAACACCGAGGGTCACCAGCAGCCCACCAGAAGCTAGGACATGCGTGGAGCAGTTTCTCCTGCAGAGCCTCCAAAAGGAACGAACCCTGCTAACACTTTGATTTTGGACTTTCAAACTCCTTAACTGGGAGAGAATAAATTTCTGTTGTCTTAAGCCATCCAGTTTATTACAGCCCTTGGAAGCTAGTACACCAGGCAAGGGAAACTCCAGGTCTTGGCCGTTGGGAGTGAAGGCACACCTGGATCAACCTGCAAAAAACTGACAAAGGATCTGAGGGGCAGGGCAGAGCCTTGCTGGGGCCAGGCGCTCTGGCCTTGTCCTTTCATTTAACCAAACCAACCTCTCCTCTCTGCAACGAGCGTGTGACCTAATGACCCAGCCAAGGAGGAGCCATTCAGACAATAGGGGTGTGGGGCTCCGGTGAGCCAGAGAGGCTGACCCCACTTAATTGCATTTGCATTCACATTTTACAAAACCAGGCAATCGCAACCAAACAAGGCCTGTCAGAGGGCCAAATTCAGCTCCCGTGCCTGGAAATTGCACTTCTGGCCCAGAAAATCGTGTTACAGCTGTTCTCTGGAGTGAAGATTCTTCTATCCCAGAGGCAAGCCAGCTTTATTCACAACGCTCTTGTTCAGTGTTCTCAGCTATTCATAAATATCTCCCCCAATGGCTCTAAGGGTTCTGAAATTCCTAGCTGACTTACTTCTTGGGTTAAGATATTAAAGTTTTTTGCTTTATTGCAAATATCGTTAATGTCTCGGTCTACTAAAGCAATGGAAAAGTAATTCGAATTATCGGTACATTACCACATGATCTCTCTGAAGACCTTGCAGAGCCTTAAGCATGTAGGATGCTAAGCAGGTACATTTTGATGAGAATCAGGAGAGCGGGAACCATAGGCCACTGCCAGGGAGTGTAGTCCAGGCTGAGTGACACTAAACAAGACGGCAGGCAGCAGGGGAAGGAGTGTGCTACGAGTTGGAGGGGAGGTTACATAGATAAATAAAAGGGAGGGCTTCCCTGGTGGCGCAGTGGTTGAGAGTCCGCCTGCCGATGCAGCGGACACAGGTTCGTGTCCTGGTCCGGGAAGATCCCACATGCCGCGGACCGGCTGGGCCAGTGAGCCATGGCCGCTGAGCCTGCGCGTCCGGAGCCTGTGCTCTGCAACGGGAGAGGCCACAACAGTGAGAGGCCCGCGTACCGCAAAAAAAAAAAGAGAATTAAAAAACACCTTATCAGGTCGAGAGAATATAGAGACCACAAAAGAAAAGAAAAATCCCCTTCCTCCTAGTAAACAAAGGGGTCCACATTTTCATCTTGCACTGCGCCCCACACATGGTGTAGCCAGTCTTGACAGCAATGTCCCAACGTAATTATGTATATGGGCCACTTGCTCAGGCAAGGAGCCCCTGGGCAACTTGCTGGCACACGTAACACAAGCTCCAACACACTTAAGACATATCTGTAATACTAATAGTAGTGTCCCAGGGACAAACAGTCTGTCCACACCACTCTCAACACCCTCCAGTCTTTGACCCGCTCTGCAGCTCAGAACTATGCAAACCAGCTACAGCCTCTCTTACGTAGAGCCTCAGCTCAGCCTTTCCTGTGAAGGAGCTGTAACACATACTCTTAGATTTGTGATATTCTATATATGAATAAATTATGTTAATTTTGTTCACTGCTAAACTCCTTCAGTAGACTCACTGGGAGGAACATAACAAGTAGTCCTGAGCACATCTCTTAACCCTGGCCTTCTATGGAAATGTGGAGGAGATGCCCAAGTTGTTACCTTCTGCTGGCTTTTGACCCTTGACTTCCACAGATCAAGGCTGCAGTGTTACCCCCCTATGCCTGAGGATGTGCAAGCCTTTTCAGATTAAACACTATTGCTGTCCAAAGTGGGGCTTTTTTTTTTTCGCTCCAAGTCTACCATGATCTTTCCTGTGGTCTCTCCACTTACTTGCGTTGCTCCGGGGATATTCAGCCCTGCTCTTGTTGCTGCTTCCAGCACCAGCTGACCAGTAGGACAAGCTCCTCCTGGGCCTGCTCCGGGACAGCTGGCAGGAACAGAGGCGATGCACTTGAGCCCTGTAGCCTGGGCACAGAAGGCAAGCAGGTGAGCCGGGCAGGGGCAGCTGGGGTAAGGGGGTTCTGCTGCCCCGTGACCGGCAGACCTCGGGGCACAGAGAGCAGCAGGAGGCACCGGAAGGACAGCCGTAGGCTTCCTTATGCCTGTCCATTTGCAGTCCATGGAGGGGCATAGAGAATATGCTTGTGACTGTGTTCGCAGAAAAAATTAAAGCACAAGTGAAGAGCCTGCCTCTGTGGGGACCCCGAAGTGACCGGAGGCTGCACCCACAGCCAGGCTCGCTATGGCTACAGTCCTCTGGGTCCCTAGCAAATGAGCTCAGACAACTTAAGATACTTGCTTAACCCACTTCCTCAAGTCACAGTAAAGCAAATGCTCCAATGGGACTGGTGCAATGGGTATGAGGGATTTTACTGGGGTGATGCAAATCTTCTAAAATTGAATTGTGGTAATGGTTGCACAACTCTGTACCTTTGCTAAAAGGCGTTGAATTGTACACTTAATTAGGTGACTTTTATGATACATAAATTATACCTTGATAAAGCTCTTTAAAGAAAAAAAGAGAAACATATACTTTCTCATTCCCTTGAGAATTCCTGTCCATTCAGATCCCAGCTCCAGATTGCATTTATGTTCTTATTTTTGAATCAATTTTATGGAGGTATAATTTGCATATAAATAAATGTATAGCTTGATGAGTTTTGACAAGTGTATATATCTATGTAATCAGTGTCACAGTCATGATAGAGCACATTTCTGTTCTCCCAAAAAGTTCCCTCTGCCTGACTCACTGCAGTCAGTTCAGCCCCAGCCTCAGGCCAACACTGATCTGT
This sequence comes from Neophocaena asiaeorientalis asiaeorientalis, assembly GCF_003031525.2. Classification (NCBI taxonomy): domain Eukaryota; kingdom Metazoa; phylum Chordata; class Mammalia; order Artiodactyla; family Phocoenidae; genus Neophocaena; species Neophocaena asiaeorientalis. The sequence goes on along the minus strand of NW_020173116.1, from coordinate 8,372,144 downwards.
TTTTTTGTCAGTGTAGATTAGTTTCAGGTCTTCTAGAATTTCATATATACGTACTCTTTCGTGCCTGGCTTCTTTTGCTTAACATAATGTTTTTGAGAATCATCCTTTGCCCCTCTTTAAAAACCAAACAAAATAAACTTGTGTTGGTGGTTTCTTTAAAGTGAGACAGCATCTCTTTGATGTCTCTTTGATAAGAACAAGTTTTCTGAACTAAGAAACAACTTTCCTTCGTTAGCCTAAGGCTCCTAGCTGATAATACTTTTCTTAGTACTGAGTTCGGAAGAGGAAATTTCACTTCTAATTTAGAATGAATTTTTATATTATCTCTGTACAATTTTTTAAAAAGTGAAAGAGAAAAAGGGTCAGGTTGGAGGGAAAGAAACTCACTAAGACAAAAGTATTTTAAACTAAAACACCTCCCTAAAGATATCACACATTTAAAGCTTTCACGCTAGGTGAGTAATTCCTCAGGAAAGGCAGAATGTTTCACGTTATGGCATGTAGTAGACACTCAAGTCATTATTGAAAGATTGAATGAATTTGAAAAAATTTATAGTACTCACAGGAACAGACAGTGTCTCTCCAAACTCGCGTAAATTGCTGAATGAAGCAGTCCGTGTGAAATCTGCCTTTCATCGTGGGCAAGTTTTGCTCACAAGATAGCAAGCGGTCACTTTGAAGATGCAGAGTGACTTTTAAAAATAGCCAAACCAAATGGAACAAAATGTGGGTGTTGGCTGCCATAGAAGGAGTATGCTGTGTCGAAAGTGAGGCCACGAGCTGTTACTGAAGCCAAAGGGTTGACCTCAAATGGTTTAAGCCACTTGGGGAAGGAGATGAGACCATGAGAATGAGAAGAAGTGGGGTCCAGGCAGAGCGCACAGACCCCCATCTCTGCCTCCCACCAGAGAAGAAAATCGCTCCATTGATACTTTCCAAAGAGGTTAGGTGTTTCTCTGCGCTGTACCCTAACAACACACCCCATCTCCAGAAGTTTCCAAGAATGTGCTCCCCAAAATCTGTTTCCATAACTAGCCCATATACTGGCATCTGAAGCCTCTGCTTGGGCTTCCCTCTCCCTGCCATTCTAACTAGTTGTATCATTTTTTTCAAGTGTTTCAACTTAGAAGAGCACCCGGGAATCTAAACTAGCTGCTTTATTTGCTTTCTTTGTTCCCTGCTGTTCCCAGCTTCCGTTAGGGGTCATCTTCCTTGGACAATCTAACTATTGTCTTTGATTCACTTTGGGTCACCCAGATTCCACAGCCTCCTTATTCCTTTTCCCATGACCACTTGGAACTACCACCTCACTGGCTCATCCCATATCAACTCCAGGCCCAATCCCTGCTGGCAGGAAGGGCGGAAATGTTTTCCACCTACGTGAGTTTACACAGGCACTTTCTACCCAAAGAGCCTTTACCCAATGCAGGACCTGCTCCTGTTTATCCCCGGGTATTGTGGATTGAATCGTGTCCCACCCAAAGAAAATGTGTTGAAGTCTTAACCCCCAGTACTTCAGGGTGTGACTTTATTAGGAACGAGGATCATTGTAGATGTTAGCAGTTAAGATGAGGTCATGCCGGAGTCGGCTTCTAAACCAATGTGACTGGTATTCTTGTAAGAAGACAGCGTGTGAAGACACAGACACACAGAGAGAATGCCATGTTACGATGAAGGTAGAGATTGGAGCTATGCAGCTGCAAGCCAGGGCACATCAAAGATTGCCAGCAACCCACGAGAAGCTAGGAAGAGGCAAGGAAGGATGACTCCTCTATAGGCTTCAGGGGTGCATGGCCCTGCCCACACCTTGATTTTGGACTTCTAGCTTCTAGAACCATGAGACAATAAATTTCTGTTTTCTTAAGCATCCCAGTTTGTGGTACTTTCTTAGGGAAGCCCTAAGAAACTAATACAATGAGTAACTCTCATTTGCACCTGACTTTCACTGTAATAGGGAAAAAACAAATCTGACTCCATATTGGATTTGTTTCTTTTACTTTAATCTTTGTATTCTATTGCTTTTGCTACAAGTTAAGAATGTTGCCTATGGCCTGAAATATACAGGAGAGCCCATTCTCAAGGCTATAAACTTGAAAGGTATAACACTTTTCCATCCTTACCGAGATAAAAAGTTGAAGAACAGAGAGTAACATATTTCTTGTTGGAAGTTTACAGGAACATCGTGACCTGACCTATGTGGACAGCTGCAAGAAGGAAAGAGCCTGATGCCAAGAAGTTTGCAATAACCAACCCCACCCTCTCCCCTTTTAGTATAAAAGAAGGCTGAATTCTAACTCAGGTAAGATGGTTCTTTGGGATACGAGTCCACCATCTTCTCTGTCTGTTGGCTTTCCAAATAAAGTCACTATTCCTTGCCCCAACAACTCATTTCTCAATTTATTGGCCTGTAGTGAGGTGAGCAGTATGAGCTTGGACTCGGTAACACACCTCCTCCAGGAAGCCAGTCAGGGTTAGGATCCACTCCTCTGAAATTGTATTTTATCCTCTGTTTAACCCCCTAGTAAAATAAGATTTCTTAAATTTTATATATATATATATATATACACACACACACACACACACACATATATTATTTTTTTTTCTTTTTTCACTTTCCTGGTAATTCCTTCCAAGTAAATGATCAGCCCTGATATGGTCAAAGGTATGATAGAATAGGGGAAAAAATACTAGCAAGGTTCTTCCCGACTTTTAGATTCTAAAGCCTGGGTCCTCAGGGGAATGTGGAGGACTGAAGCATAGACATCATGTTTGGGAGGAGTGAGGTTTGAGGAATGGTTCGAAAATATTCCCCCTGGTGTGGAGGGAGGAGGATGAAGAGGGGAGGATAGGAGAGCAGAGGGTTGGAGCGTTTCAGGGAGAGAGGCTGCAACTGGCTTCCCTGGAAGAGTCCTGGGTAATGTTTGTCCAGGGTCGGGGAGGGGGAAGCAGCTCAAACCACTTTATAAGCATTTAGTCTCCACAAATTCCTGGGAGGTGTTATTATTTATAAATGAGGGAACGAGGTCTAGACAGATCAGTGACTTGCACAAAGACAAACCCCAGGTAAGTAGGTGTGGTAGCCTCCAGGGTGGCCTCCACTGAGCCCAGCTTCCTGGTATTCATGCCCTGGCGTGGTTTCCATATTGAATCAGGATTAGTCTGTGGGACCAAGACGATATGGCAGAAATGATGGTGTTTCACTTCCAAGGCTAGGTCATAAAAGAGGGAAACATGAGAGCAAGAGTTTGAAGGCTGGTTTTGAAGACACTTTCCCAAGGACAGAGTGATGACTTGAGGTGTCACAGGAGTCCTTGCCTCCCTGGGGAGTGGTACCTGGTCTGAAAAGATTGTGGAAAATTCAGTCCAAGAGGTAGAAAGCAAGTTCATATCTGGTCGGGGAATCAGGAAAGGCCTGTGGGGCTTTGAAGGATAAGCAGGATTTTTTTATCAGCAGAGTTGATAGGAAGAAAAGAATTCCAAGTGGAGAAATTAGCATGAGTAATGGACAGACATGGGAAAGTGTGAGGCATGCTTGTTGAGCAGCACACACAGTCATATACGGAGGGGGAAGAGGGGGCAGAACGCTATCAAATCATAGCAATGTCGACTGAAAAGAAAATGCATAATCTAAAAGTTGAGAATTATGTTTTATTAGGAGGACAAAACTGAGAACTAAGCCTGGAAGACAGCCTCTCAGATAGCTCTGAGGGACAGCTCCAAAGAGGTAAGGGAGGAGCCAAGATATATAGGAGTTCTGCAGGAAAAACTAGGTAGTCAGAACATCCAAAGATTACTGTTAATTAAAGAAAACCAGGGTCTTCCCTGGTGGCACAGTGGTTAAGAATCCACCTGCCAATGCAGGGGACACGGGTTCGAGCCCTGGTCCGGGAAGATCCCACACGCCACGGAGCAACTAAGCCTGAGCACCACAACTACTGAGCCTGTGCTCTAGAGCCCGCGAGCCACAACTACTGAGCCCTCATGCCACAACTACTGAAGCCCACGTGCCTAGAGCCCATGCTCTGCAACAAGAGGAGGCACCACAATGAGAAACATCACGGAGCAACTAAGCCTGAGCACCACAACTACTGAGCCTGTGCTCTAGAGCCCGCGAGCCACAACTACTGAGCCCTCATGCCACAACTACTGAAGCCCACGTGCCTAGAGTCCATGCTGTGCAACAAGAGGAGCCACCACAATGAGAAACATGCGCACCGCAATGAAGAGTAGCCCCGCTCGCCGCAACTAGAGAAAGCCCATGCGCAGCAACGAAGACCCAGTGCAGCCAAAAATAAATTAAATAAATAAATTAAAAAAAAAAAGAAAACCAGACATCTCAAGTAAATGAATGTAGCACTTTTCTATGTATGGGTAGATGCAAGAGTCTGGGCTCATTGAAATCGTTCCTTTTATATGCATCTTAGCTATCTAGGGCCAGTGTCCTGGCTTTTCTCCATCCTCAGGGTGCACAGTGGGGGGCTGCAGTGGCTGATGGCTTGATGGATGCAGCATCCTTTGTTTACTGATATGGCAGGGGACATTCTTTGTCCACAGGATGAAAGAGATTTGACTGGTCATTTAACCCAATTTCTTCAGTTTAGTTTTGTCTTCTTGGGGTAAAGGGCTTTGAATGACAGTCTGTGGAATGTAACCATTGTTCTATGGACAGTGAGAAGACAAGGTTTGTCGGACAGCTTGGGGCAGGCTTCATTCTGAGTTAAAGAATTGGTTTCCTATTCAATAGAAAAAGAAGTGCCATGTGCTCTAGAACTCTATTTTCTTTCCCAATTGGACTATGTGCTGTTTGATTCCTAAACCCACGCTAAAATTTCAGCCTTTGCAAAAACTGATGCTGCTCCACAGAAGGAACTCACCTTCCTTACCAGCCAGTTGGATTCTAACCATTCTTCAGGCCCAGTTTAAACGTTATACACCGTTTTTTCCAAATGTGTTACTAGCTTCCAGACAGAGGATTATACTCTGATAGGATTGTCACTGCCTGCACCTATGCAAGTTTAGCCATGTGTGACTTTCTGATGATTTGATCGTCTCTTTAATTGAGTTATTTGCGTTGGTAACACCAGGCAAGATTGAATTTAAACTTGAATCCGGTTCCCTAAGCACCATTTACTACAACTCTGAAAGATCATATGTGATGCAGAACTGAAACTAAAAATAGTGTAGGATGCAAAAGACTCCCTGAGGGTGAGACTTCTGGTTTTAAAATGTGGCATAAAGAGGGCAATTTCCCTCTTTGAGAAATCACCCAAAAGCAAGAAGGAGAATAAGAAACAGGAACAAAACTCTAGATTGAAAGAAATAAAGAGACATCTGTAACCCTGAACCAAAATAGATGAAGTGCAGTGAAGGTCAAGTAGGCGCGTGGGAAGATAATGAGAGAGGATAGCCACTGTTGGAAATGTCACTCAAACCCAGGAAAGCCTGGTTCCTCAAAGTAAGTGACACACCCTAAGGGACAAAGCCAATGACCTCTTTTTGGAATAATGGGAACAGTACAGGTTTGTGGCTGGAAGTTCTGTAGAGTGGTTAAATCTAAAGTCTTGACAAATAAGAAAGGTGGAACTGGATGAGGAAGGACACAGATGGGCCATGTTTGCATTCTGATGGTGACGCAGAAGGGTGTGAGCAATGTAATCTGACTGAGGAGAGATAAAGGATATAAGAACTCTCACACACAACCACGTTTAGCCTGGGAGATGGCACCAGCCCTCCTGCCATTTAAACCTCCAGGCAGACTCCATCTCTTTTTTTTTTTTTTAGTACATGGGCCTCTCACTCTTGTGGCCTCTCCCGTTGCGGAGCACAGGCTCCGGACGCACAGTCAGTGGCCATGGCTTACGGGCCCAGCCGCTCCGCGGCATGTGGGATCTTCCCAGACCGGGGCACGAACCCATGGCCCCTGCATTAGCAGGCGGATTCTCAACCACTGCGCCACCAGGGAAGCCCCAGACTCCATCTCTTTATAAAAGAGTATTAATTTTTTTTTAAGCCACAGAATCTAAACAAAGATAGCACATGAAGATAAAGATGAAAGTAACAGTGGGGAAGTGGCTGGTGAAAAACAATTACCAAAAAGGCTGTTGCCACAGAACAGATGAAAAGTTGACTAAACATAGTTCCAGGAATTTTAGAAAGAAATGAGTGAAGTATTTCCTCATGAAAAAAGAGCACATGGGCTTCCCTGGTGGCGCAGTGGTTAAGAATCCATCTGCCAATGCAGGGGACACGGGTTTGAGCCCTGGTCTGGGAAGACCCACATCCCGTGGAACAGCTAAGCCCATGCGCCACAACTACTGAGCCTGTGCTCTAGAGCCTGTGAGCCACAACTACTGAAGCCCGCGTGCCTAGAGCCTATGCTCCACAACAGAAGCCACCACAATGAGAAGCCCACGCACCACAACGAAGAGTAGCCCCCGCTCGCCACAACTAGAGAAAGCCCACGCATAGGAATGAAGACCCAATGCAGCCAAAAAAAAAAGAAAAAAAGGAAGAGCACAAAGCAAGATTGAAGAGCTTTGTAGACAAGGTAAGGCACAGAGGAAGACGGAATATGAGTCAGCAAAGCATAGGCAACCAGAGGAATAAAAAGCAAAACCACTACAGAAACAAAGACCCAAACAGATGCGGCACACAAGAGAAGAGGGCTTAGCTGGAAAATACAATAAGGTAAAAGGAAGAGAGAATTGAGAAAAGCAAGCTAGTGAAATTAAAATAACCAAATAATTTTAAGTGATTCGGAGATATTGCCAGTATGATGGAGTAGTTTGTATCAGATCACCCTTCCCCACGAGAACAACAGCAGATTACACACAGAAGAGGGAATTAGGAAATTGAAAAATAAGTCAGTTGCAATTCTGAAAGGAAAAACAAAGAATAGGAGAAATAAGTGTAAGACACATACGGGACATGGTAAAAAAAAAAAAAAAGAAGTCTCACATACATGGAATTCAAGTCCCAGAAAGAGAGAAGAGAGAGGATGTGGATGCAGAGAATCTGGTTATTAATTTTCCAAAAGTGATGAAAGGTATCAAGTCATAGATACAAGAATCCAAGTAGGATAAGTACAAAGAAAACCACACCTAGGCCCATCATTAAAAGGCTAAAGGCTCCACATTCTGTCTATGGAATGTGTATCTCTCTAAATAAATCCACTTCTTACCTTAAAAAAGGAAAACAAAAAACCGAAAAAAAAGAAGGCTGAAGGCCAAAGATAAGAAAAAATATAGAAAGAAAGCATAAAAACACCAAAATACTCCAATAAAGACTTAAAAAAAAAGAATGGAAAATATAAATAGCCCTTTATTTGTTAAATAAAATTGAACATATAATTAAAACTCATTTCACAAAGGAAATTCCAAGCTCTAATGACTTCAATGGGAAATTTCTGCAAATAACAATAGGTTCAATATTACACAAACTTGTCCAGAGTAAAGACAAAAAGTTGAGGCCAGCATAAACTTGATCACGACCTGACACTTCAATAAAAAAGTTCATCACTAGAACAAAATATAAATGTTCTAATTACCAGAAAACACACACACACAAACACACGAAGTCAGACAACATGGTGAAAGATTTCAAAGGAAGCAATCAAAAGTGTAACGTAAAATAGGACAGAATTGAGACCAAGGGTGTTAGTTAAATTAATAAATATAAACAGGCTCACCTATAAAAAAGGAAAACAGTATCAGATCACCAAAAAAGCCCACAGTTCTAAGGTATGGAAATACATACAACTCTATGTAAGAAATATACCCAGAACAAATTGATCAGGAAGGTTAAATTTTTTTAAATGTGCAAAGGCCAGGCAGGCAAAGGTAAAGAAAGAAAGAAAGAAAAAATAGCAGGGTCGTAATCTTTATTACAGATAAGTTGAAAATTCAGGACAAAAAGCATTTACAAGCTAAGGAAAAGCACTTCATTATAACAAAATTGTGCAAGCTGTCATGAATTTCTGTGCCTCAAATAATATCATGTAGTCAGTGTTTCCAGTTGACTCACTCAGTACAACCGCAGTCAACCTCTAGCACAAAAACAGCTAGAAAGCGTGGGACTTAAGTTCCTCTCATCAGACGTTTGGACAGGAGAATTGGAACACAAGTGAGCAGCGGGAGATGATCGACCACGCACAGGGATTGGCATCAACTGGAAAGCAGCAGTGGAAGCATTTGGTTCTTCTGGGACAGCTAGTGGAGGTGTTCCTGTCTTGTCCCTGGCATTTTGCATAGCAAGTGTCAGATGGCAGCAGCTGTGGAGTTTGGGGCAGTGGTGCAGTGGGCATGCTCTTTGCCTATCCTATGCTTGTTCCCTCACTGTATTTAGGAAGAAGATAACTTATTTTCTCGTCTTCACAGGTCTACAGATAGAGGGATTTTGCCCCAGGATGGATCATTCCCCGGGTCTTACTCATAGATTTAGAGGTTTTAGAAGATGAGATTTGGGATTTTTTGATGAGATTTGAGACTTAAAGTTGATAGGGGAACAGGTCAAGACTTTGGGAATCTTAGGATGGGATGAGTGTGTTTTGCATATGGAACAGACTTGAATTTTTTAGATGCCAGAGGGCAGACTATACGAGGTTGAAGAGTGTCCCTCCAAAATTCACATTCATCTGGAACCTTAGAGTGTGACCTTATTTGGAAATAGTCTTTGCAATGTAATTACTTAAATTAAGATGAAGTCATACTGGATCAGAGGGGCCCTAAGCCAATGACTAGTGTCCTTATATGAGGAAAAAACAGACATACACACATCAGAGAAGGCCACATCAAGATGGAGATAGAGCTTGGTTTGATGCATCTACAAACCAAGGATCACCAAGGATTGCTAATGACCACCAGAAACTGGGGGAGACAAGGAAGGATCCTCCCTAGAGCCTTCAGAGAGAGCATGGCCCTGCTGATACCTCACTTTCAGGCTTCTAGCCTCCAAAACTGTGAAAGAATACATTTCCGATGTTATAAACCACCAAGTTGGAGGTAACTTGTTTTAGCAAATCTAGGAAACCATTAAGTGATCCTCTGGTCTTTTTCCTATACATACATACTTTTCTTGAATGTATGTGTATGTGTGTGTAAAATTAAGGTGTGTACACACTTTTTTAGATATAAAGCATCTTTCTACGTGATCAAGTAAACCCCATAGCTACATACTTAATGGCCATGTGCATGCCATTTCATGAATGCCACAGAATTTAGTTCACCTTTTCCTCATGGCTGGATATTAATATTCTCCTTACTGTCCCATCTAACATCTCTTTAAAGATCACCTGACCCTGGGACTTCCCTGGTGGTCCAGTTGTTAAGACTCCGCACTCCCAGTGCAGGGGGCACTAGTTCCATCCCTGGTCAGGGAACTCAGATCCCGCATGTTGCATGGTGTGGCGAAGAGAAAAAAAAAAAAGGTTCACCTGACCCTGTATGAGAGGTAGCAGAGGGTGGTAGTTAGAGCTCAGAATCTGGAGCCAGACTGAGTTCAAATCACGACTCTACCTCATACCAGCTGGCTAAGAGTGCCTGAGTTATAGAACCCCTCTGTGCTCCTGTTTCTTCCTGTATGAGGTGGGAACAATGTCTGTGCCCTCCTCATAGGTTATCGTGAGGACTGCTGGGTACAGGGAAAGCCCTTAGAACAAATGGTGCTAACAACGTCAGGTGTTCTATCTAACCCTAACCCTAACCCTATCGGTACTCCTGCCCCTTCTCCTCCACGGTAATGACCACCTTTCTTCACACAGAACCTTCCATTGTGAGGAGTGAGGAAGCCCTGGAAAGTGTGTGGTACAACTTTAATGCCCTTAAGTTCTGAGAAGACTTTCAAACCTAACTCTCTCCCCTAATTCCTCTGAGATGAGACCAACATCCAAAGGAGCGGGAATGACACCATTCAGTGGAAACACCATCTGGGAGAGACACGTGCAGGTGGCCAAACTCTTCTCCAGCTCCTCAAATGGTTCTGTTCAAAGAATGCAACAGATGACAGTCCAACAAAAATGTGTTGAGGGCCTACTACAAGCTAGGTCCTGAGCTGGATGCTTTCACAGTTATCTTTTTTAAAAATTTTATTTTCCTGAAGTATAGTTCATTTACAATGTCATGTTAGTTTGTACTGTACAGCACAGTGATTGATACATATATATATATATTCCTTTTCATATTCTTTTCCATTATGATTTATTACAGGGTATTGAGTATAATTCCCTGGGCTATACAGTAGGTCCTTGTTGTTTATCCATTCTGTATATAATAGTTTGCATCTGCTAACCCCAAACTCCCAATCCATCCTTCCCCAACCCCTCCTCTCCCTTGGCGACCACAAGTCTGTTCTCTATGTCTCAGTTATTCTCTTGTTCATCCTCACAATAGCCTCATCATCTCACAGCAAACAAATACACAAATCTATACTAAGCTATAGAGGCTAAATATTAAAGCCAGAGGGAATAAACCAGTGGTTCTCAAATTAAACACGCAACGGAATCACCTGGAGAGTTTGTTAGAACTCAGGTTGATGTCAGAGTTTCTGATCAAGTTGGTCCGGGGGGTGGAGCCTGAGAATTTGCATTTCTAACAAGTTCCCAGGTGATGCTGATACTGTTGGCCCCAGGGAGCACCCTCTGAGAACCCCTGGAGGAGATGCTGCAGTCTCTCAGCGACCATCCTGAACGCCCCTCTTCCCCCCCGGGGATGTTGTGGTGCTCTCAAAGGGCAGGTGCTTTCGATGTCTACATGTCTGCTTATGCACCTGCCTTCTGCTGCTTCCTGCCTCATCTAACCCAGTAGTTCTGACGCTTGGGTGTCGCTGAGGGTTTCTGGATGGGGTTACAGAAATGAAACCCAGCGTGCGTGCTCTATGGCAGATTTAAGAGAATTTCAAGGGCAGCGTTTGCTGTACTTGATTTTGCCTTCTGTGCCAATTACAGAACATAATCTGCTCATAGATTCTGATGCCACTGCATAATAATACCTGGGATAGACTGTGAGAAGAAAGATTTTACACACACACACACACACGCACAACTGAGGGGGAGGGGTGGGAGAGGAAGGATTTATGTGTGTGAAGGCATGTGTGCTTACACCTGAAGACGTCAGGAGCTCTTGTTAGGGCGGGCATTCCAGGCAGAGAAATAGCAAGTGCAGAAGCACAGAGGCAGAAATGCCTAGGCTTGTTTAGTAATTGATGAGGGGATGCGTCGTGTCACCTGTGGTCCTCTCTTTACTGAGGGGCATTAGCTCCTGGGACTAACAGAGGGCTACACTGCTTCCATTTTCTCTTTTGTTCCCAGGGCTAAAATGATTTGGCATAGCTCTGATGGGCTAGGAGTGCAATGGAAAAACACCAAGAGTATCCTGGCACTGGTTACACAATCCTCTTAGGCCAGCATTGTCCAGTAGAACTTTCGGTGATGATGGAAATGTTCTAGAGCTGTGCTGTCCCAGGTTAGTCATAGGTGGCCCATGAAACACTTGAAATGTGGCTAATGGAATGGAAGAACTGAATTTTTAATTTCAGTTAATTTAAATTCAATTTTAATTTTAGATTGAAATAGGTACACCTGGTGACCTGTGACGGCCGCTCCGGAGGCACGCCATTGGAGATCATAACTGCTATGGTCTTCCAGCTACGGCTATGGCGACTGCCTGAAGGCAAGATTCTGAATTCGATGCTGGTGGAAATAAATGATGAAGGAGATATGGTCCCTGTCCTTGAGAGAGACAGAACTAAACATGCGACCGGAAAGTCAAGAGGTGAGTGCAGCAAGACAGGGAGCCCAGGATTCTGTGAGAACACATGGAGAGCCTCGTGGTCCTGTCTGTTGCTCAGAGATGGCGTCTCAGAAGGGCGGCGGCTGGGCTGAGGGTGAGGACGAGCTGGAGTTAGTATGAGAGGCTGGGGAAGGGCCAAGGGGAAGCGGTGGTGCCCTGGGGTTGTCATGGTGACACTGAGGCCCTGGAAATCACAGCGTGCCCTTGGGCTGCTATTTAATTAAGCCACCAAACCATGGCAGGGAATTGCCATTTATTTATTTTTATACTTTATTTCATCCCCAAAAGAGTTAAGGAGGATTGTAATAACAAACATAGAGCACAGCAGGATAAAAATAGAAAGCCCTTAGAGTGAAGGGAAAGTAAGGGCAACTAGTAAGATGAACCCAGAGGGCTTCTGGGTTGTCTCCATCCTTGATGAGCTGTCAGCTGCTTTACTCACATGGAGGAGTCCCTGCCCGCGCTGACATCTGGGATCTAAGGCACTTGATATCACAGTAGCTGGGTCCTGGGCAGGCTTCCCCGGGAAGCGCCTGACCAAACAATTGTCCGAAGATGGAGGTGATTTTGAAGAAGGCAGCACCACGGAGCCCTCCCAGTTCCATAAGTGCAAGAAGAACATATAACTCAGATCTGTGACCTAACACGCTGCTATGGATTGGATTGTGTTCCCCCAAAACATAATTCAAGTCCTAACCCCCAGCAGCTCAGAAAGTGACCTTACTGGAAAATAGGGTCTTTGCAGATGTAATCAAGTTAAAATGAGATCATGAAGGTGGGCCCTATTCCAGTATGACTGATGTCCTCACGAAAAGGAGAAATTTGGGCTCAGGGACAAACACACACAGAGGAAAGAGGGTCACGTGAAGACAGAGGATTGAAGTCATGCACTCGTAATTTTAATGAGTGCCAAAGATTGTCAGCAAACCACCAGAGCTGGCAAGAGGTTTAGGAAGGGTCCTTCCCCTACAGGTTACAGAGGGAGCATGGCCCTGCCAACACCTTGCTTTTGGACTTCTAGCCTCAAGAACTATGAGATAATAAATTTCTGTTGTTCTAAGCCACCTGGTTTTGTGGTGCGCTGTTATGGCAGCCTTGAGAAACTAACACAGACCTTGACTCTGAACATGCTGCTTGAAAGGCAGTTAGAGTCAGAACTAGCTTGGGAATGTGTGAGGTTCCGGGTAGGGTTCTCAGGGGAACTGTGTATGGGAGAGGCCCTGGGTGAGAGGTGAGTGCTTCAGCAACAAGGAACTCCAGGAACGCTCACCATTCATTTACTTATTACTGCACCACATGGCACAGGAGCAGATCACGCGCGCGCACACACGCACACACACACACACACACACACACACACACACACACTTCAGTCCATACGCAATCTTAGAAAGACTTCCCATTTCCTGACTGATGTGCTACTTATTTCTGTTTTGGGTTTTGTCTTGTTGTTTTTTAGTGCCTAATGTCTTTGATTAACCATTTTTCTACATACTCTGTAACATTTTATTTTAAAATACAAACAGCCAATTATAACTACCTTGCATCTTTCATTCCACGTCAGGATTACAGCATCACTTGTCACACCTGACAGAAAGTTTACCTGCCCTTAGGTGACTAAATTCACTGGAAATGATACAAAGGAATAATAAAAAAATGTTTAAAGTGGAAGTAAGGCCAACTAGTCAGTTTGTCTTAGTGTATAGCAAAGCTTCAACATTCATTGTGCAATTTCTAAATTTGTTTTGATAACCGCATTCCAATGTAAGTTGGCTTTGATTTTTTGAATACTTTTCTGGGCCTTATTTTCCTTATCTGTAAAGTAGGGATGATAATAACGCTATCTCTGAGGTTGCTGAGGCTTCACAGTTAACTTGGAAACATGCCAGGCACATACCTAGTGCTCCAGGGTGTTAAGTCTGAAAGGTATTTCGGGCCCAGGTCCTGCCCTTAAGGAGTCTATAGTCAACTTTGGGATACCAGCAAGTGAGGCAACACTGGGTTTCTTCCTCTCCCCAGCCGCTCCCCTCAGCCCTTCCTTTACCTGGGAGAAAGTCTTTTCTAGAAGGTTAAAAAGACAGAGACTGTGATAGTAAAAGAGTGTTAAAGATAGATTAGCATTTTTCAGGCTTCTCCTTAGCTCATTCTGACTACAGTTTCCTAAACTTTACTGGAGCTCTCTGTTTCTTCAAGTGGATCCAAGTAACTGTTTAGTGTCCTTTATTTCGTCTGAAGGACTTTCTGTAGGCAGGTTTGCTAGTGATGAATTTTCTCCGTTTTTGTTTATCTAGTTATGTCTTAATTTCACCTTCTTTTTTCAAAACTATCTTTAGAAAGACAGTTTGCTGGACACAGAATTCTTGGTCAACAGTCTTTTTCTTTCAGAACCTTTGACTATCTCATCCCTTCTGGCCCTGTGGTTTCTGATGAGAAATCAATTGATCTTACTGAGGATTTCATGTTTATGATGAATTGCTTCTTTCTTCCTGTTTTCAGGATTCACTTTTTGTCTTTAGCTGTCAATAGTTTGGTTTGATATTTGATATTTCTAGTTTGATATTTCGAGGTGTGGATGCTTTTAAGTTTATCCTGCTTGAAGTGTGTTGAGTTTCTTGGATGTGTAGATTATTTTTCATCAAATTTGGAAAGTTTTGAGCCATGGTTTCTTAATATATTATTTCTGCCCCTTTCTCTTTCTCCTCTTCTTCTGGGACTCCAGAAGATTCGGGGAGTCTCTGTTCACTTTTATTCACTCTTTTTTCTTTTTATCCTTCAGAATAGATAATTTCATTTGGCCCATTTTCAAGTTCACTGATTCTTCCTTGTGCCTGTTCAAATTTGTTGAGCCCTTCTAGTGAATTTTCATTTCAATTACTACACACTTCTATATTTTTTCATAATTTCTATCTATTAATATTTTGTATTTGCTGAGACATCATTGTCATACTTTCCTTTAGTTCTTTAACAGGTTTCCTTTAGTTCTATGAACATATTTAAAATAGGTAATTTAAAACCATTATCACCATGATTCTGGGCACTTGGTTTTCAAGGCTGCCACAGAGGTGGGCGGGGAGGAGGGGAAATGGAAATAGAGCAAGTTAAAATGCCAGAAAAACCATTGTTCTTACTCTAATTCAGCCTTTAAAAAAATAAATAAATACACACTACTGGATTGCTAAAAGTCTTTGGTTAATTTCCACAATTCTGAAAAACATTGATTCTGAAAAGTCTGCATTTTTTGCTTTTATGGAGTTTTGCCTATCCTTACATTGCCATTTTTGCTGACATTACTTAATTTCATTGATTTCTGGTCTTTTATTATTATTTTTTTCTCAGCACTGCTTTAGATGCATCCTGCAAATATCGGTAAGTTGTATTTTATTTTCATTTAGTTACATGGAACTTTTTACATTGAGACTTCCTCTTTAACCCATGGATAATTTAGAATTCTGTTGTTTTATATCCAAGTGTTTATAGATTTTCCTATTGACTTTCTGTTATTGATTCCTACCTTGATTCCATTATCTTCAAAGAACTTACTTTGTATAATTTAAAATCTTTTAAATGTGTTGAGGTTTGGGGATGGAAAAAGATATTCCATGTAAATGGAAATCAAAAGAAAGCTGGAGTAGCAATACACATATCAGATACAATAGACTTTAAAATAAAGACTTTTACAAGAGACAAGGAAGGATACTACATAATGATCAAGGGATCAATCCAAGAAGAAGATATAACAATTATAAATATATATGCACCCAACATAGGATCACCTCAATACATAACGCTAATGCTAACAGCCATAAAAGAGGAAATTGACAGTAACACAATAATAGTGGGGGACTTTAACACCCCACTTACACCAATGGACAAATCATCCAGACAGAAAATTAATAAGGAAACACAAGCTTTAAATGACACAATACACCAGATTTAACTGATATTTATAGGATATTCCATCCAAAAACAGCAGATTATACTTTCTTCTCAAGTGCACATGGAACATTCTCCAGGATAGATCACATCTTGGGTCACAAATCAAGCCTGGGAAAATTTAAGAAAACTGAAAACATATCAAGCATCTTTTGCAACCACAACACTGTGAGATTAGAAATTAATTATGGGGAATAAACGTAAAAAACACAAACAAATGGAGGCTAAACAATATGTTACTAAATAATCAAGAGATCACTGAGGAATCAAAGAGGAAATCAAAAAATACCTAGAGACAAATGACAATGAAAACACAATGATCCAAAACCTATGGGATGCAGCAAAAACAGTTCTAAGTGGGAAGTTTATAGCAATACAATCCTACATCAAGAGACAAGAAAAATCTCAAATAAACAATCTAACCTTACACCTAAAGAAACTAGAGAAAGAAGAACAAACAACACCCACAATTAGTAGAAGGAAAGAAATCATAAAGATCAGAGCAGAAATAAATGAAATAGAAACAAAGAAAACAATAGCAAAGATCAGTAAAACTAAATGCTGCTTCTTTGAGAAGATAAACAAAATTGATAAACCTTTGCCCAGACTCATCAAGAAAAAGAGGGAGAGGACTCAGATCAATAAAAATAGAAATGAAAAGGAGAAGTTACAATGGACACCACAGAAATACAAAGCATCATAAAAGACTACTACAAGCAACTCTATGCCAATAAAATGGACAACCTGCAGGAAATGGACAAATTCTTAGAAAGGTATAACCTTTCAAGACTGAACCAGGAAGAAATAGAAAACATGAACAGACCAATCACAAGCACTGAGATTGAAACTGTGATTAAAAATCTTCCAACAAACAAAAGTCCAGGACTAGATGGCTTCACAGGCTAATTCTATCAAACATTTAGAGAAGAGCTAACACCCATCCTTCTCAAACTCTTCCAAAAAATTGAGGAGGAAGGAACACTCCGAAACTCATTCTATGAGGCCACCACCACCCTGATACCAAAACCAGACAAAGATACACCAAAAAAAAAGAAAATTATAGACCAATATCATTGATGAATATAGATGCAAATATCCTCAACAAAATGCTAGCAAACAGAATCCAACAACACATTAAAAGGATCATACACCATGATCAAGTGGGATTTATCCCAGGAATGCAAGGATTCTTCAGTATGTGCAAATCAATCAATGTGATACACCATATTAACAAACTGAAGAATAAAAACCATATGATCATCTCAATAGATGCAGAAAAACTTTTGACAAAATTCAACACCCATTTGTGATAAAAACTTTCCAGAAAGTGGGCATAGAGGTTACCTACCTCAACATAATAAAGGAGATATATGACAAACCCACAGCAAACATCATTCTCAATGGTGAAAAACTGAAAGCATTTCCACTAAGATCAGGAACAAGACAAGGATGTCCACTATCACCACTCTTATTCAACATAGTTTTGGAATCCTAGCCATGGCAACCAGAGAAGAAAAAGAAATAAAAGGAATACAAATTGGAAAAGAAGAAGTAAAACTGTCACTGTTTGCAGATTACATGATACTATACATAGATAATCCTAAAGATGCCAACAGAAAACTACTAGAGCTAATCAATGAATCTGGTGAAGTTGCAGGATACAAAATTAATGCACAGAAATCTTTTGCATTCCTAAAGACAAACAACGAGAGATCAGAAAGAGAAATTAAGGAAACACTCCCATTCACCACTGCAACAAAATGAATAAAATACCTAGGAATAAACTTACTTAAGGAGGTAAAAGACCTGTACTCAGAAAACTATAAGACACTGATGAAAGAAATCAAACATGACACAAACAGATGGAGAGATATACCATGTTCTTGGATTGGAAGAATCAATATTGTGAAAATGACTACACTACCCAAGCAATCTACAGATTCAATGCAATCCCTATCAAATTACCAGTGACATTTTCTACAGAACTAGAACAAAGAAATCTTAAAATTTTTATGGAGACGCAAAAGACCCCAAATAGCCAAAGCAGCCTTGAGGGGAAAAAATGGAGCTGGAAGAATCAGACTCCCTGACTTCCGACTATACTACAAAGCTACAGTAATCAAGACAATATACTGTACTGTCACAAAAACAGAAATATAGATCAATGGAACAGGATAGAAAGCCCAGAGATAAACCCATGCACCTATGGTCACCTTATCTTTGATAAAGGAGGCAAGGATACACAATGGAGGAAAGACAGTCTCTTCAATAAGTGGTGCTGGGAAAACTGGACAGCTACATGGAAAAGAATGAAATCAGAACACTCCCTGACACCATACACAACAATAAACTCAAAATGTATTAAAGACCTAAATGTAAGACCAGACACTATAAAACTCTTAGAGGAAGATATAGGAAGAACACTCTTTGACATAAATCACAGCAAGATCTTTTTTGATCCACCTCCTAGAGTCATGGAAATAAAAACAAAAATAAACAAATGGGACCTAATGAAACTTAAAAACTTTTGCACAGCAAACAAAACTATAAACAAGACAAAAAACAACCCTCCGAATGGGAGGAAATATTTGCAACAAACCAACGGACAAAAGATTAATCTCCAAAATATATAAACAACTCATGCAGCTCAATATTTAAAAAAGAAATAACCCAATCAAAAACTGGGCAGAAGACCTGAATAGACATTTCTCCAAAGAAGATATACAGATGGCCAAGAAGCACATGAAAAGCTGCTCAACATCACTAATTATTAGAGAAATGCAAATCAAAACTACAATGAGGTATCACCTCACACCAGTTAGAATGGGCATCATCAGAAAATCTACAAAAAACAAATGCTAGAGAGGGTGTGGAGAAAAGGGAACCCTCTTGCACTGTTGGTGGAAATGTAAACTGATACAGCCAGTATGGAGGACAGGATGGAGGTTCCTTAAAAAACTAAAATTAGAATTACCATATGACCAAGCAATCCCACTACTGGGCATATACCCACAGAAAACCATAATTCATAAAGACACATGCACTCCAATGTTCATTGCAGTACTATTTACAATAGCCAGGTCATGGAAGCAACCTAAATGCCCATTGACAAACAAATGCATAAAGAAGATGTGGTACACATATACAATGGAATATTACTCAGCCATAGAAAGGAACGAAACTGGGTCATTTGTAGAGACGTGGATGGACCTAGAGACTGTGATGCAGAGTGAAGTAAGACAGAAAGAGGAAAACAAATATCGTATATTAATGCATATATGTGGAATCTAGAAAAATGGTACAGATTAACCGGTTTGCAAGACAGAAATAGAGACACAGATGTAGAGAACAAACATAAGGACACCAAGGGGGGAAAACGGTGGGCGTGGTGATGGGATGAATTGGGAGATTGGGATTGACATGTATACACTAATATGTATAAAATAGATAACTAATAAGAACCTGCTGTATAAAAAAATAAAATAAAATTCAAATATAAAAGAAAAATGTGTTGAGGTTTGTTTTATGGCCCTGGACATGTATGGTCTATCTTTCTTTGTGAATGTTTCATTGGCACTTAAAAAAGAATGCATATTTTGCTGTTGTTGGGTAGAGTATTCCATAAATGTTAATTAGATCTTGTTGGTGGATGGTGGTGTTCAGATCTTCTATATCTTTGCTGATTTTCTGTCTAGTAGCTCTATCAATTGCTGAGAGTGGAGTGTTGATATCCCAAGTATATTCATGAATTTGTTTTTAATATTTGTCTACTATATATATGCATAACTTATCACAGTCTATTGTTAAAGATGTTTAATTGCTTTTTTTGTTTGTTTGTTTTCGTTTTTGCGGTACGCGGGCCTCTCACTGTTGTGGCCTCTCCCGTTGCGGAGCACAGGCTCCGGACGCGCAGGCTCAGCAGCCATGGCTCACGGGCCCAGCCGCTCCACAGCATGTGGGATCTTCCCAGACCGGGGCGTGAACCCATGTCCCCTGCATCGGCAGGCAGACTCTCAACCACTGCACCACCAGGGAAGCCCAGCATTGTTTTATTTTTAATTAACTTTTTAGTTATAGTAAGAATACTTAACATGAGAACTATCCTCTTAATAGATTTTTAATGTACAATTCTATATTGTTATCTATACGCATGTTGTATAGCAGACCTTTAGAACTGTTACCCATTGATTAGCAACTCCCCACCTCCCTTTCCCCCAGTTCCTGGAAACTACTATTCTATTTTTGGCCTCTGTGAGTTAGACTATTTTAGATACCTCGTATAAGTGGAATCATGCAGTATTTGTCCATCTGTGACTGGCTCATTTCACTTATGATAAAGTCCTCAAGGTTCATTCATGTGGTCGTATGTTGCAAGATTTCCTTTTGTATGGTCAGCCTATTCAAGATGACTGTTCTCTGAAATTTTGCCTTTTGCAACAACATGGGATGACTTGGAGGGCATTAGGCTAAGGGAAATAAGTCAGAGAGAGAAAGACAAATACTGTATGATATCATTTATATGTGCAACCTGAAAGGTACAGCAAACTAGTGAATATAACAAAAAAGAAGCAAACTCACAGATATATAGAACACACTAGTGGTTTCCAGTGGTCGGGGGGCCAGGGGAATATAGAGGTGAGGAAGTGGGAGAAACAAACTATTGAGCATAAGATAGGTTCAGGGATATATTGTACAGCATGGGGAATATAGCCAATATTTTGTAATAACTGTAAAAGGAAAGTAACCTTTAAAAATTGTGTGGAAAAGTTTTTTTTAAAAGTTGTTCTCCTACTCTCTGTGCATCACCTGCTCAACCAGCCCCTGCTTCACTCACATGACTATCCAGTTCTCTTAATTATAGGGCTTAAACAGCAACTGCCTATGTACTTGCCCACAGCCCCAGCTGCTGGTTTCCCTGGTAAGTGATGAGCCAACCTGATATCAATTCCCCCATAAATGGTAGCTTTCTTCTTCGCTCCCCATCCCCCCTGTCAGTAGTGAAGATTGCTGCCATGTCCTAGCTGCCAACTGCTGTCCTTGGTGGAGTATCACCTCAGGACACTTTGCTTCAGACTGGTAAGCTTCCCTATCCAATAAACCATTGATGTCTCTGTCACTATAACTGGGCTCTTTCTTAGGTCTCAGACTGGGCAACTGCAAGGCTCACAGGCTTGCAGGGTGTAACCCAACACCTTCTTTTTTAAAGCTGAATAATATTCCTGTGTATGTATATACCACATTTTCTTTTGCCATTCAACATCAGTGAAAATTTAGGTTGTTTTCCTATCTTGACTCTTGTAAATAGTGCTGCAATGAACATGAGGGTGCTAATATCTCTTCACGATCTTGATTTCAATTTTATGAAAAAATAAATTCCTAGAAATGGAATTTCTGTATCATATGGTAGTTCTATTTTTAATTTTTTTAGGAACCTCCATACTGTTTTCTATAGCAGCTGCATCATTTTACATTCCTACCAACAGTATACCAGGGTTCCAATTTCTCCACATTCTCATCAGCACTTCTTTTTAATAGTGAAAACACTATTATTTTTTTTATAATAGCCATCCTGACAGGGATGAGGTGACTCTCATTGTGGTTTTGATTTCCATTTCCCTAATGATTAGTCATGTTGGTCATCTTTTCATATACCTGTGGGCCATTGGTCTGTCTTCTTTGTTTTTCCACTTTAAGTATAGAAAACTTTCTTCTATCTATCCACTTAAAAATATAATTTTTTGCTATTTCCTCTATATACATGGAGCACTGCATCAGATAATGTTACGATTTTTGCTTCAACCACTGAATATTATTTTAAAAACTCATGAGAAATAAAATAGTCTATATTTATTCCCCTCCCCACTTTGTGTGTTTATGGGTTTTTTTGTTTGTTTTTCGTTTGGGTTTTTTTTTCATTGTTATTTCCTTTCTACAGTTCCTCGCCTTCTTCTGTTACGTTTTCCTTGAAAAGCTTCTTTTGGCCTTTCTTTAAGGCTAGATCTGCTAACAAAAATCTCTCTTCATTACTCTTTGCCTGAGAATGTCTTTATTTCCCCTTCAATCTTGAAGGATAGTCTTGCCAGATGTAGAATTCATGATTGACAGTTTTTTCTCTTAGCACTTAAAAAACATTGTGCCACTTCCTTCTGGCCTTCTTGGTTCCTCAGAAGAAATCTGCTGTCGTTCAAATTGTTTTTCTTATGTAGGTAAAGTGTTTCTTTCTGGATGCTTCAGATTTTTTATTTGTTCTTAGGTGTGACTATGATGTGTCTTGGTGTGAATTTCTTTGGGTTTATTCTTTTTGGGGTTCACTCAGATTTTGGAATGTGTTGTTTTATGTTCTTTGCCTAAACTGGGAAATTTTCAGTCATTATAGCTTCAACTATTTTTTCATCTCCACTTTCTTTCTCTTCTCCTTCTAGGACTCCAATAATATGAATATTAGATTTTTTTCATTATAGTCCCACAGGTCCCTGAGACTCTGTTCTTTTTCTTTTCAGTGTATTTTCTCTGTGCTGTTCAGATTGAGTAATTTCTATTGTTATATCCTCAGTCTCATTGATTCATTTCTCTGAAATATTTTTTTTCTGGCATTGAGTCCATTCAGTGAAGCTTTTTTTTTTTTTAATTGGGTTATTGTATCTTTAGTTCTATCATTTAATTTCCCTTTGGTTCTTTTTTCAAACCTCTACTCCTTTTCTGAGATTTTCTATTTTTTCCTTAAAGTTCTTGTCAGAGAATTCCAACACGTGAGTCATCTCAGTGTTGACATGTGTTGATGGTCTCTCTAACTCAAAATTGTGATTTTCTTGGCTGTTGGTATAATGAGTAATTTTCAGTTGTATTCTGGACATTTTGATTATTATATTGTGACACACTGAATCCTATGTAACTTTTGTGGCAGACAGTCACCCGTTTTAGCATACAGGTCAAGGTGTGGGTGGGTTTTCAGCTCCCTGCTGGACCCTGTTGACAGCATCCTGACACAGGCTGAGCAGTGACTCATACCTCCTGTGAGTACAAAGGAGTAGGGTGGAAGTTCAACAACTCTGTTAGCACTGACTCACACTACCTCATTGTCTCCAAGTGGGGTGTAGCTCAGCTCCCTGCTGAGCTGACACCAGGGTGGGGGATGTGATGGACCGTCTAGTCCCCCCACAAACTGCCTCCTTCCATTTCACTGAGGCCAGGTGGAAGGAGATGTGCAGCTCCCCACTGAGCCCCACTGAAAGCTCCAAAGCAGGAAAATCAGGGCACTGCCTGCTTCTGCTGGGTGCAGACAGAAGGTTAGCTCCCTGTTCGGCCCTGCCAACACCACCAGCTGGATAAATCAGTAATGCACTCCTGTTTCCTTGAGGCTGTCGGGAATGGAAGACTAGCTCCCTTCTGGGCCTGGCTGAAAACTTGGGTGGGGATATTTATCCACTGGTGTTTGGCTGGAGTAGGGGAGGTGTCACCAAAAAGGTTTTCTGCTCTCTTATGCACCTCTTTTCTTGGTCCTTTGTTCGGGAGGGATAGGCTTTTCTTGGAGCCTTTTTTTTTTTCTTTCATTGTTCTTGTTGGTGCTTGCATTTTGCAGGCTTCACCAATGCTCCGTTCAGAATAAAGGGGAGGCAGGAAAAAAAACCTATTGTTTTCTCAATTCCTGTTCTTAGGAAGTCTGCCTTCTGCCTTTCAGAGTCTTTTTATGCTTGTTTGTTGTATTGTGTGCAGGGATTCTTTAGTCGTAAGAGGGAAATCCTGGGAAGAATGTAACTATTCCATCTTGGGTGGAACCAGAGCACTGAAATTACTTTTTGTGAAGATCTGTAATGATGTGGAAAATGTTTCCTGTTAAGTAAAAAAGAAAGATATAATTCATATCTATTACATAACCTTGACCATGAGTGGATGAATGGAATTAACATTTGTTGGGCAGATGGATGAATTAATTCATTAATATCCTCAGTCAATGCTGTACCACCTGATCCCCCAAATTTGATCACTTTCTTACTCCAAGCCTTAACATTTTCTACAAGCCTCTGTATGTACACAGCTATGGTCTCACTGAAGTTTACCTTACAAATCCTGAACACCCTTGGAAATGTTATATTTGTGAGTCCTGATTTTAACCTTTTGTCCACTTTTATAATATATATAGTAGGTAGTGAAATTTTAGGAATAGATTTTTAAAGAAATTGGTTGGTCATTTTCCTGAGACTGACTAATTTGGTCAAATAATTTTTCCTGGCTAGGAAAAAAGGCAATCCTCATTACAATGAGACATTTATTTATCCATCAAGTAGATGTGAAGTGAATGAGAATTAAAGAGACAGCTTTTATTTCTTTTCCTTTTCTTTTTCTTTACAGTAGTTCCTTATTGGTTATGTATTTTTTTTTTTTTTTTTTTTTTTTTTTTTTTTTTTTGCGGTACGTGGGCCTCTCACTGTTGTGGCCTCTCCCGTCGTGGAGCACAGGCTCTAGACGTGCAGCCTCAGCGGCCAGGGCTCACGGGCCCAGCCGCTCCACGGCATGTGGGATCTTCCCAGACCGGGGCACGAACCCACGTCCCCTGCATCGGCAGGCGGACTCTCAACCACTGCGCCACCAGGGAAGCCCTGGTTATGTATTTTAAATACAGCAGTGTGCACATATCAATCCCAAACTCCCAGCCTATCCCTCCCCCCAACCCTTTCCACTGGTAACCATAAGTTCATTCTCTAAGTCTGTGAGTGTTTTTGTTTTGTAACTTCATTTGTGTCATTTTTTATATTCCGCATATAAGCAATATCATATGATATTTGTCTTTCTCTGTCTGACTTACTTCACTTAGTATGGTAATCTCCAGGTCCATCTGTGTTGCTGCAAATGGCATTAGTTCACTCTTTTTAATGGCTGAATAATATTCCATTGTATATATGTGCCACGTCTTCTTTAACCATTCAACAGTCGATGGACATTTAGGTTGCTTCCATGTCTTAGCTATTGTAAACAGCACTGCAATGCATGTATCATTTTGAACTATGTTTTTCTCTGGATATATGCCCAGGCATGGGATTGCTGGATCATATGGTAGCTCTATTTTTAGTTTCTTAAGGCACCTCCATACTGTTCTCCCTAGTGGCTGTACCAATTTACATTCCCACCAATAGTGTAAGAGAATTACCCTTTCCGGAATTTATTGTTTGTAGACTTTTTGATGATGGTCATTTTGACTGGTGTGAGGTGATATCTCATTGTAGTTTTCTATTCTTTTTTTTTTTTTTTTTGCGGCACGCGGGCCTCTCACTGTCGTGGCCTCTCCCGTTACGGAGCACAGTCTCCGGACGCGCAGGCTCAGCGGCCATGGCTCACAGGCCCAGCCGCTCCGCGGCATGTGGGATCTTTCCGGACCGGGGCACAAACCCGCGTCCCCTGCATCGGCAGGCGGACTCTCAGCCACTGCGCCACCAGGGAAGCCCGATAGGCAACTGTTTTAAGGCAGTGAACAACAGGCAGCACAAGACTGTAATCCCTTAGAAAAAAGGAAACTTACAAAGTGAGCTTCTTGATTGCCCAAACCTCTGCCTTGAGAACGTTTTTCAACAACTAGCAAAGAACTGGAACTTAAGCAGAACACTGTGGTCTATCCTAGCTGAGGACGTAGAAATAGTGTTCTGGGGCAGCTGAGGCAGGCAGAATCTGTGGGGCGGGATACAGCAAAGGAAGGACCTAAGAAAAGAGGGCACCTTAGAAGTCCATATGGAGAGCCCCCATGAATCCGTTGCTGAGGGGTGGGCTGTCCATGAGCAGAGAAACAGTTCTTGAGACTTACAAGACAGTAACTGCTATGATTTTGAGAGCAGAACAGGGAGTAGAGACTGAACAGCACTTGAGGACATCAGAGTCCAGCCCTGCCGGAATGAAGAGATAGTGTTTACACCTCATTAGCATCCCTGGCATCCAGCTGAGACACTGGAAAGCCTGTACCTTAGGAGTAAGGACCAAGCCCTAGAGTAACGTCTGCTCTAAATTCACCCTAACAGAGTCTAAAGCCAAGTCCCAACAAAGTTCACATGGGATAAAGAGAGTTTGGAGGCTGAGTCCTGCCATATATACAGTGGAATATTACTCAGCCATAAAAAGAAACGAAATTGAGTTATTTGTAGTGAGGTAGATGGACCTAGAGTCTGTCATACAGAGAGAAGTAAGTCCAAAAGAGAAAAACAAATACCATATGCTAACCCATATATATGGAAATATATGGAATCTAAAAAAAAAAAAAAAAATGGTTCTGAAGAACCTAGGGGCAGGACAGGAATAAAGATGCAGATGTAGAGAATGGACTTGAAGACACAGGTTGGGGGAAGGATAAGCTGGGACGAAGTGAGAGAGTGGCATGGACTTATGCACACTGCTAAGTTAAAATGGCTTGGGAGAAATCTCGAACTTTCCACATAACAGCACTAACCAAATATAAGTGTAAGCCTGTATAAGTTCACAGTGATTGTTCATTAATTAATGAGCCTGCTAAAACAAGAATCAACACTCTTCAGAGAAAGAAAACAAAAACAAGAATCTCTAAAATGCACTATCACGATGGCTGAGAATCAAAACTTGTTAGACATACAAACAAACAGGATAATAATCCATAGTAATTTTCTTTTAAAGAAGGCAGTTAATTTAAACCAAATCTAAGATGGGCCTCGATTTTAGAATTCGCAAAAAAGACTTTAAAGTAGCTGTTAAACTTCTCTTAAAGGATTAGAGGAAAATATGATCTTGGAGAGTGAACAGATAAGGAATCTCAACAATGAAAATGAGATTTGAAAAATGAAAACTATGAAAAATGGAAATCCTTATTTAAAATTTTTATTTTATTAAAGTACAGTTGATTTCCAGTGTTGTGTTAATTTCTGCTGTACAGCAAAGTGATTCAGTTACACATATATGTACATTCTTTTTCATATTCTTTTCCATTATGGTTTAATCACAGGATACTGAATCTAGTTCCCTGTGCTCTACAGTAGGGCCTTGTTGTTTATCCATTCTATATATAATAGTTTGCATCTGCTAATCCCAAACTCCCAATCCATCCTTCCCCCACCCCTCCTCTCCCTTGACAACCACAAGTCTGTTCTCTATGTCTGTGAGTCTGTTTCTGTTTAGATAAGTTCATTTGTGTCATATTTTAAATTCCACATATAAGCGATATCATATGGTATTTGTCTTTTTCTTTCTGACTTACTTCACTTAGTATGATAATCTCTAGGACCATCCATATTGCTGCAAATGGCATTATTTCATTCTTTTTTATGGCTGAGTAGTATTCCGAAACATGGAAATTATTGACGTGAAAAGTAAAAATGTTATTTTGCGGTTTAAACAAAAAGGGATTCTGTGGACAGTTAAAAATGGGAAACTTGTTTCAAAAGAGTGTAACAGGTTGGCTTCCTGCAGTACTTCTTAAAGTCTTCAATATGCTTACATGCATTATGAGTATGCAAAAGAGATTCTAGGGTACAGTGGTTTCCACACATCCTTGACTTCAGAACTCACATCACCCAGGAACAGTGGTCTGCAAAACATATTTAAAGATTATCTCTTCTACCTGTGCTCATTCCCTGCCCTGCCATGCACTCTCAGACCTTCATGCCCTTGAACAGTATTTCCTCTGCTTCAAAACTTTCATACACCCACATTCATCTGATTAACTATTCACCCTTTAAAACTTATTTTAATATTCTCCTTTTTTTTTTTGGCCATGCTGTATGGCTTGTGGGATATTAGTCCTCCAACCAGGGATCAAACCCACGCCCTCTGCCTTGGAAGCGTGGATTCTTAACCACTGGACCGCCAGGGAAGTCCCTTTAAAACTTATTTTAAATATCCCCTTCTTTCTGAAGTCTTCCCAAACTCCCTCTCATAGAATTAGTCACTCCATCTTCTGAGATTCCCTAGCATTCTGTACAAACATCTGCTGAATCGTCAATTGTCACATTGCATTATAATTGTGTTTGCACGACTCTCTTTCTTGTGACCTCCTTATGGGAACTGTCACCTCCTTGAGGCCGGCGATCAGTCTGACTCATCTTGATGTCCTCAGCATACAATATAGGGCTAGGGATTGGCAGCATCATGAGTATTTGTTGAATGAGCAATGTCTTACTTCAGAAGGTTACAGCCAATGGAAAGCAATGATCAAGATGATACATGCTCCAATCTTTAGTAGCAAGTCACTAGAATCCTCTGAGGCACAGTATTTCCTGGTGATGAGGACCACAGACTCTGGGGCCAGACTGCCAGGGCTTTAATCTACACTCTATCACTTGTTACCTGTGTAACCTAGGGCAACTTAATTACATTCCTGTAGCCTGAGATTCCTCATCTGAAAAGCAGGGGTACTAGCACACTCTACCTCACAGGATATGTGAGGATTAAATGAGAAATTCATGTAACATAGCTAGCACAAAGCCCTACACATAGGAAGGATTCAGTGAGCCGTGGCTATTTATATTGTTGGCTTTTCCTGCTTGTCACCTGCCTGCCACAACCTCCCCTCTAAGCATCAGTCTATTATCAGTATTCTCCCTTCCAGCTTCTTTACCTACCCACGCCCCTGCCTGTTCCTACGGCCCCTTACCAAAGCCTATCTTCCCACTTATACCAAAAGGGTAGCATGAGTTGTCAGCATGTTCCAGCATGCGTTTATCACTGCATTCACCTAGACTGCTTTATGCATAGGCCCCACTTACCCCTCAAGGCCAGATCAGATCTGAGTCTGCCCATGAAGCTTTACCAACTCTTAATTTTTCCCCTCCCTTCTGCAGTGTTTGTCTGGTCCATATGATTTGACATTTGACTGCATACTTCCATTATTTCATATATGCAAGTGCTCTTACCTCAAGAAAGAGTATGGTCCTTCTGAGCAGGGACCTCAGCTCATTCTATTTCCTTCTGTAAAGACCTCCTAGACGCAAGACCCAGGAAACGGCCATTGCAGGATCCTTGAAGTGCAATAGGGCATCAGACCATCTCTGTAGATGCCTTTTGGGGTCTCAATGATTGTACAGCAGAGGTTACACCCTCTCAGCTGCCTACAGAGTCCAGGCAGCAGGTTTGTGTGTGAGACTCTCAAGGTTTAGATAACTAAACATTGTAAGTCAGTAGGGTCACGTGTTATCTAAAAAGGTTTGATGGTGTTAGACTACGTGAGTAGAGGATAGGGTCTAGGACAAGGGCAAGAATTTTGTGTCCTCTCAGCTGGTGTGACATATTGTGTTTTATCCTTATACACTGATAGATTCTAGTGGCATTTCCAAGTGTAGGCAAAGGAGGGAAGGAAGGGTGTTTAGTAATCGAGAAATGGCGTCAGAGGATGGACAGCTGGAAGTGTTGAAGGTATTCAGTTAAGAAAACATACGGCTTAATGTGGTGTTCTTTGATAATGATTGTTAGAGTTTTTTCCAACCCTTGAAATCTAGCCTTGGTAGTGACATGGCTATAACAACTTAGCAAGAGGCTCTTTATCAAATTACCTTTATCAAATCACTGTTAACTGAGTGATTTAGAAAGGTTCTTTTGCCTCTGTTCCCCCATTCCAACCTTAATTATAGAAAAAACAGCCCACGGTATTCTCCCCAAATCAGAGCTTTAAAACAACATGAACTATCTCATACAAAATGGACTTCTAGACATCAGTAAAACAATACTCTCAACTGAATGTAGGAAATGTAGTGAATGTTAAGTGTAGGAAGACGGTGAATATTATCCCGCGGTACTGGCATTACGTTATTGCAGACTTGTTAGGTTACTACACACGTCTACTTGAGATCGTAAGGAAGCGACTCAGCAAACACTCCAACAACTAATGATCATGAAACAGTCTGAGAGATTTTAAATGTTCAAAAGGAACGAATGGAACCCACAAGGCGGGAAGAGAACACTAGGGAAAATAAGGATGCAAATAGAAATTTTAGACATGAAATATATAGTCAGAAAAGTTAAGAACTCAGTAGACAAGTTAACCAGTCTGGACGACTAGAGAGAGAACTAGTGGTTTGGAAGATGAGCCTGAGGAAGTTACACTGAAGCACAGAGAGAAGAAGAGAGATTGTGAAAGTGAAATCAATTTAATGTGAAGAATAGAATGACGAAATCCAATATGAAACTAATAGGAGACCCAGAGGAGAGAACAGAGAGAATGAAGGAGAGGCAACACATTGAAGAGGTAATGGCAGAGAATTTACCAGAATTGGAGGACGATGAATGCTCAGATTGAAAAGGCACACTGGGACTTCCCTGGTGGCACAGTGGTTAAGAATCCGCCTGCCAATGCAGGGGACAGGGATTTGAGCCCTGGTCCGGGAAGATCCCACATGGGGATGTACTTTGTATTGCAGGATGTTTAGCAGCATCTGTGGCCTCTACCTAATAGATGCCAGTGGGAACCCCACCCACAGTTGTAACAATGAAAACGGTCTCCAAATCAACCTCCCATTGTTTCTCAGATTCCTTTGACTACGATCCACAGCTGGACATTCTCACATACCTGAAACAAGTTTCAGAAAATATTTCTTATGCTTAATTGTCTGGTCTTTTCCATCCTTTTCTATTTCTTTTCTTTCTTTAATGCTCATGGTGACTTACCTGTCACTTCAGTTTGACTTCTGCCTCAGAACTTCATCAAGACTGTTCTAGGTGAAGACCAGCAATGACCTCCTCGTCCAGCAGACCCTTTGCAGTCCTCAGCTTACCTGTGCCCTCAGTGGCACTACACAGCATGGCCCACACGCTCCTCCTGAAGTTGTCTCTTTCGTTAGCTACCATGACATCACGGCCCCTCATTTTCCTCTGCCTCCTCTGCTCTATTTGTCTTCATTTCTGGATACTCCTTCTTTGTCTGATCTCTATATTGTGAAGGCTCTTAGAGGTCTGTCTTATCATTTTCTCTCTTGCGCTAGATGATCTTCCACATTCTATGGCTTTCAATACCAACCATATGCCAAAGACTGCCAAATTTATGTTCAGCCCAGACCTCTCTTCTGAGCTTGACACCCACAGATCCAACTTCCTTCTTGACATCTGCCCTGTTGATGTTTCACAGACATCTAAAACAAAAACTCTCGCCTTTTCTCCAAATCTTTTATTCTTCCAACTTTTTAAATCTCAGTAAATGGTACCACCAATCCACACAATTGCATAAGCCAGAAACCTAGATGTCATACTTGACATCTCCCAGGTTGCCAATGGATCAGGGTCTGTCAACCTGCAACATACATCCTGAGTCTGTCTACTTCCCTCCATCCCCAAGGCCTTCATCTTACTCCAAGTCTCCATTATCTTTCACCGAGAGCACTGCAATGGACTTCTAACAGTCTTCCTGTTTCATTCTAATCCAGTCTCCGGCCAAGAGAAAGCAATACTCTTAAAATATAAATTTGATCATATCTGTTCTCTGCTTAATCTCCTTCAATGACTTCCCTTTGAATTTGGAATCAAGATCAAAGATCTCAGCCTGGTCTATGAAGGTCTCCGTGACTCCACCCCTGCCTGTCTCCCTAGACCCACTTGGCACTGCTTACTTATGTACTACCCACTGCTTAGTAGCTCATCAGCTCTAGCCGCACTGGCCCACCTTCTTTTCCTTCTATGAATTGCTGCCAATGCTCTTTCCCGCCTTGGGTCCTTGACTCTTCTTCCTCTGCCTGGAACACCTTTTCCTCACTCTTTGCAAGCCACTTCCTACTACTGCTTGAGGTGTCAGATTAACTTCCACTTGCTTAAAGAGGCCTTCCTTGCTCATCACCTCCCACTCCAATCTAAATCAGGTCCCTATTATACTCTCTCCTGATGCTCTGTACTTTTCCTTGATTGTACCGAGTAAGTAGCTGTGTGATTATTTGTGCTCCCCACCAGAAAGTAAACTCTATAAGGACTGTCTTTTTTTTTAATTTATTTTTTATTGAAGTATACCTAAACTACAATGTTGTGTTAATTTCTACTGTACAGCAAGGTGGTTCAGTTATACATATACATTCTTTTTCATATTCTTTTCCATTATAGTTTATCACAGGATATTCAATATAGTTCCCTGTGCTACACAGTAGGACCTTGTGGTTTATCCCTTCTATATATAATGATTTGCATCTGCTAACCCCAAACTCCCAATCCATCCCGTTCCACCCCCCTCCCCCTTGGCAACCACAAGTCTGTTCTCTATGTATGTGAGTCTGTTTTTGTTTTGTTGATAAGTTCATTTGTGTCATTATTTGAGATTCCACATATAAGTGACATCATGTGGTATTTGTCGTTCTCTTTCTGACTTTCTTCACTTAGTATGATAACCTCTAGGTCCATCCATGTTGCTGCAAATGGCAGTATTTCATTCTTTTTTATGGCTGAGTAGTATTCCATTATATATATATATATATATATATATATATATATATGTACCACATCTTCTTTATCCATTCTAAGGACTGTCTTTTATACTCACCTTGAGCCTAGGTCACTGTCTGGCACGAATTCAGCACTTTATAAATATTAATCAGATGAATGAATGAGCAGTGTTATTTTGCAGAAAGAGATGGTGGGATGAGACCCAATGGGATGACTAATAGGTGTTGAGGAAATTAAGATGTTGAATTTGTACTATTCTTTTGAGAAAAGTGACAGGAAAGGGCATGTGAGAAAGTAACTGCTTGGAAAGGGGCAGCAGGGTCAAAGGAAGTTTCCTGTTTTAAACCACCCAAAGAGTGACATCAATGGCATAGATGAGTCTGGTGTTGGCAGGCCTCTTTCTCTAACCGCGTCCTCAAGGAACTCAGCCAGTGTGCCATTGGGATGTGACAAGTGCCTTTCTGAGTCGTGTCCTTCTAGGTTCAAACATCTATGACAGAGTTGCTGGTCCCCTACTCTCAACCCTCTTCTAACCATGGCTGTGTCCACTGCTCATCTCTTACCCCTGTTGTCAACTCAGCCCCACCTCGGGTGGGACTGCAAGACGTTTTCTTTCTAGACAACTCTGGCAAAACGTAAGTATGACCTTTGAGAACTGCTAACCCGAATATTGGAGGGTTGGTTCCAATAGAAACTAAGAATTTCTGCATTTTTACTTACAGACTTACAAGGTGATAATGAAAGTTGAGTTTTGTAATGAGTTTTAAATATCATCACCCAGGAAAGCTTTATCTCTGGCCATAGAGTCATAGCCTGTTGGAATATACTTGATGAACTGCCTCTTTCGCATGTGTGAGGTTGGACAAATCACTTTGCTTTTCTGAAGCTTCAGTTTCTTCATCAGTAAAATGAATGAGGGGCTGGATTAGACTCAGCTTGCAGTCAAGGATACATACATGTTCAGACCACATGATCCACCCTCCAAATCAGGGTATTTGAGGGTAGGACCAGGCCTCTGTATTTTAGGAAGGCTCTACAGATGCTTCTGACATACACTGCTGGTTACTGGCTTAGATTCTTTTAATTTCTAACATTTTATATTAATACCCCCCATTTGCTTAAAGTAAAACCTGTCTAATAATAGCGCTAAAATTTCCCTCACAAAATTTTGGCTACGATTGCATATAAATTGGGATTTTCTTTTTTTCTCAGGAGATACTTTATTCAGATGAATAATTCATTTATAATAAAAGAAACCCAAGTACTAATGTCTTATTAATCTATATGGCTAGAATACATTCCCATGATTTAAATGAAACTAAGTATTTGATTTAGGAAGAATCCTACCGCAATAAATGAGATATCTTAATTAGGAAACGTTCTATAACATTCATGAGGAACAAAGGCAGTGTAAGAGTCTCCAAGCAAAACTACCTCATCTTACTACCAAACCTTTAGGCCTGAGAATCAGAGGAAAGTTCTCATACGGGGGATGAGAATAAAGAACTGAAACTTGCCATGGAATTGAGAACAGAAATTACAGGCATGGTTAAAAAAGCAGAACGTAGTTGTAGGGAAATCACCTTCTTGTAACAGAGCCCAGTGGGTGAGTCAGAAAGCAGATGAATGAGAAACCCTGGTGGGACAGGCTCAGAACAGTGATGGGCCCCAGTCTCTCCAGTCCGTGCAGACAGGCGGGAGCAGCCATCTGTGGATGAAGTGAACCCTCCACCCCGCCGCAGGGAATGTAGACCTCCCACTACTGGCAAAGGTGCAGCAGGACAGTAATTCTACTGCTGCTAAGTGCCTCCATCATGCCAAAACCAAGCCTCAAAATCAGAACTGGCCTGAGTTATAGAAAGTAAAGTTGTTTTTCTTGCACACCCAGCTTTGTGAACTGCAATCCACCCCTGCCACAGACTTGCTATTGTCATTACCTTCGTTACTGTTATCTCTGCCTTCATGTTGGGAACCTTTCTCCTCTGCTCTGTGGCTGGAGTGTAGATAACTAACATACCCTGAGTCCTTCCTGTTCAGGTCACCATCTCTCCTCCCATTTCTCTGGGTATAAATTGCCCGCCCCCCTTCCTCCCTTCACTAATAGCAGGAGAATTCATTTATTCTCTCCTTCATTTCATTCAGTCATTCTAAAAATGCCATGTGTTAGAGACCACTTTAGGTTACAGAAATATAGCAGGGAATAGACAAGCTCCTTCTCTCCTGAAGATTGCATTCTGAAGGTGAGGGACAGAGAGTAAACAAATAAATATATAATGTGTCAGGTGGTGACAAGTACTCTGAAGATAAATATAGTAGGGTAAAGGAATGAAGAGAGACAGGAGACAGATGCTATTTTAGAGGTGGTCAGGGAGGCCTCTCTATTGAGCTGACATTTAAGCAGAGAGTTCTGGGAACTTATAAAAATGCTTTATACACATGATAACCACAGATAACCAGCCAACTGGCACAGTAGTGGGACTGTTCCCTTGACAGTATACGCAGAGCCCTGTCACAATCTAAGGCTAAATCAAATGACTTCTAAAAGACCGGTAAACGCCACCCGGATGCATAGCTTCACTGATGAAAGAGAAACTGACCCCAAATAAAAACTGTAGCAGCAGAAATGGGCTTCCACTTAGGGAACAATGTTCCCTAAAACACATGCAAAATTACTCAGCAGAAGAATAAGATTGTGACAAAACCTAAACACCTAAAACTATCCAATTGGCATTTCCGAACCGTGTTTTCCCTTATGCAGTATTGATTTGGAAATGTTAAGAGAAGGTGGAGAAGTTCATGGTCCCACATTTTCCAAGCTGCCATAGGGAAATGGATAGTATAGGCTCTCAATTGCAAGTGAGGGAGGTGACTAGCTAAGAGTAACTAGAGAGCCTCGCGGTGATGGAACAGCCCTGTATCTTGATTGAGATGGTGGTTACGTGAATCTACATGTGATAAAGCTGGATGGAACTAAACACACACACAAATAAATACGTGAATGCATTAAAATTGGTGAAATCTGAATAGGCGCTATGGATTGTTCCAATGTTAATTTCTTACTTTTGACAGTATATATTCCTGCAAGATGTTACCATTGGGAGAAGCTGGGTGAAGGCTACACAGAATTTCTCCTGGTTTTATTTCTTGCAACCACATGTGAATACGATTATATCAAAAAGTAAGTCAGAAACAAACAAACAAACAATTCAGGCATTCTGAGCCCTGAGCCTAAGCCTTGACGATGATGTAGGGCCAGTGGTTGCAAATGTTTTATGTGTCAAGGGATTCTTTAATTAAACAATATAATCTTTTTGTGTGTGTGTGGTACGTGGGCCTCTCACTGTCGTGGCCTCTCCCGTTGCGGAGCACAGGCTCCGGACGCGCAGGCTCAGCGGCCATGGCTCACGGCCCAGCCGCTCCGCGGCATGTGGGATCTTCCCGGACCGGGGCACGAACCCGCGTCCCCTGCATCGGCAGGCGGACTCTCAACCCCTGCGCCACCAGGGAAGCCCAACAATATAATCTTTTAAAATTTCTGTTATTCCGAGATGTTCTGTTTATCTCCTTAATGGACAAGAAGAATAAATCTAATTTAAAATAGTTTTACAATACATTTATTATTTTAATTAAGTCCTTACTTTCTCATGACATAATCCACATAAAACATCCCAATTCAATGTAGGGGGAGAAAAAAAACAGACTCTAAAATATTGTATTCCTTCCACAATTTCCCATTAAAATACAAACTTCTATAGCTAGAAAAGTAATCAAGAGGCAAAAAAGCTTTAAAATGATTCTCAGTGTCCGGCAACACAGCTTGAACTCCCCCGCATACTACTTGCACGCACTGTGCACTTGGAAGCTTTAGGAAGAAAGAAGTATCTTTGCTCTGCGTCCCAAGAGCTTCGCTCCAAACCCATAGGAATAATTCCCTTTTGTTTACCTTTGTTGTTTTGATTTATCTGAAATTTACAAAATAGGCACTGGAGGATACTGCATCACAATGATTTTTTTTCACGTTTATTTGTTTTTAATAATCTACACAAAATGTTATGCTTAATTGTGGAAAAACGGATTTTTGAAAACTTGCATTTGAAGAACAGATTGGTTTATCCCAGGATGATGACCTGGCTGCTGTCTGGATAGTGGTGGGCTGGCTCTGCAGGGACCACGGGAGGGGGGTGGGGGTGGTCTGCAAGACTGTGTCTGGAAACCGCAAACCCGGGCCTGAGAAGCTGGAGAGGAAATTCCCCAGGACACGTCAGAGCTCAGAGCCCTGGGGAACTGGAGAGTAGGAAAAGGGCGAACCTGACCTCAGACCTCAGGGCCAGAGCTGAGCGGGGGCAAGAATCCTCTCTCTGCCACAAAGTGCGGTGACCCAGGGACCATCCCACCCGTGCAAGACCCCAGCCAGCGAGGCTCTGGAAAGCCTGTTTCTCCTTCACCTTCTCTGCCTGACCCTTCCCTCTTTCTATGGTAGGAATGGACTAGTCGAGAAAAAACATAAAGAATATTTTAATTGTAACTTTAAAAAATTATGGATTTCCCAGCCCAAGGTATTTCATTATTATTATTTTTTTAATCAATGAGAAACATTTTCCTCGAGCCTTTGGCTGCTGCATGACCCATCTCCCAGGAGTCAGGTGCCAGGTGACAATGACAATAGCTTTGCCGGGTGCAGTGGTGTCTCAGAGCACAGGAAAGGACAAGTTGTGCAAAGATGTGAGGTGCAGCTAAGTTAACTTGCTGCTTTTTAGCGTTCATATTTGATTCTAGATTTTTCTGTTAAGTTATGCAGAACCCAAATCCGGGTGAATGTCACTTGTTTTGTAGCCTCCAGCAATACGTCCAAACACTATCAGATTCCTACTTGTGCAGCCCAGGAAATTAGTACGATATTTAAGGTATCAGCTCACAGTGATCCTCTCACTGCCCCTCTTACCAGGAGTGGAAGAGCCCCTGGTACCCTTGACTATCCCGAAATACTCCCCCACCCTTCCCATCCACCCCTAACACATCTAATGGGTCCTGCTTCTCCTTCCTGAGAATTGACAGTCTGAAATTCTAGTTCTGTCTGTTCTGTGTTTTGAACAGACACTGCAGCCCAACATGTTTTATGCCACGGGGCATAACAGAACACACATCTTCAAGGGTAGGAGTGAAGCACACGAGACGCACATAGAGGGAAAATGTCCTCCGAGGCATTCCTCTTCCATCTCCCTTTCTGAAACCCAGCCATAGCTCCAACTCGGGGGTCTATGAGACGCTCCGTTTTTCTTGTAATAATGTCTGCCTTTCTGGCTAATCTGGCCTGAGTCCATTTATTTTACCTTCAATGGAAGTGTCCTAATGAACCCTGGTAGGGTCTGCAAGGTCAAAGACTGCTGATTGGCTGTCACAGTACCTGGCATGTCATAGGGACTCAATGAACAGATATTGAATTAATGCATGAAGGATACCCTGGGCAAGCATGCCATGCGTGGGAGGAAATGCCAGGAAAGCAGCGTTCCCCTGCTTTGTGGGAATGACGGAGGAATGGTGGAGCTAGTTATACAAGAGAACATACTCAGAGGAGAAGAACTGGCGGGCGGGAGTCTATCCAAAATCCTGTAAACATCCTCTCCATATTTTGGTGATTTCCCAGATTGTGAATTTACCTTCAACCGTAGAAGCCAGATCTTAACTTTTCCAGCCTCCCTTTCCACTGGAGTACAGATGTTTGACTTGTGAGACACCGCTTGGAAGCCAACTCCAAGAGGAAAGGGGCAGGACCTAGGGCACCCACATTGCCTGTGTGCTGGGCAGAGGCAGAGGCAGGTTCTGGGGGTGGACCTTCCCGACCAGGTTGGTTCTGTGAACAGATTGTGGACAATGCCCATAAAAGCTCAGCCCAATATGTCCCTTTAGCTCTACTAAGGACACTGTGATCTTTCTAATACCTCTTAATAAACTGACTAGAGTGGATGCAGGGAATAGAAACTGGAGTCTTCAACATGCAGTCAGAGCTGAGAATCACGTCTGAGAGTCAAGATGAGAATCCAAGATGAAAGCGAGGAAAGTAGGGAGCCAGGAGAATGACTTTTCTTCTTTTTTAAAAATTTTTATTGGGGTCTAGTTGATTTACAATGTTGTGTTACTTTCTGTTGTACAGCAAAGCGAATCAGTTATACATATAGCCACTCTTTCTTAGATTCTTTTCCCATATAGGCCATTACAGAGTATTGAGTAGAGTTCCCTGTGCTATACTGGATGGACCTACAGATCGTCATACTAAGTGAAGTAAGTCAGACAGAGAAGGACAAATATCGTATATCACTGATATGCGGAATCTAAAGAATGATCTTTTCAAACAACCAATTTTGAGATTAATTGATTTTTCTCTATTGTTTGCCTGCTTTCTATTTCATTAATTTTCATTCCTATCTTTATTATTTACTTCTTTCTATTTTTATGAGCTTGATTTTCTGTTTTTATAGCTTCTTAAGGCAGAAGCCTACATCATTGATTTGAAACTTTTCTTCTTTTCTAGTGTAAGCATTTATCCTCCTTCTAAGTGATACATAAACTTCATCCCACAGATTTTGATATGTTGGGTTTTCATTATCCTTTAGTTAGAGGTATATTCTAAGATTTCCAGTTTGACGCATGCATTAATTAAAGTGTTTAATTTCCAAACATGTTGGGGTTTTCATATTCCTGATATCTTTCTATTATTGATTTTTATTTTAATTCCATGGTGGTGAAAGAACATACTCTGTATGATTTCGGTCCTGATGGACTTATCGAGGACTGTTTTACGGCCCAGGAGATGGTGTATCTTGATAAACTCATAAGCACTTGGAAAGACTGTGTGTTCTGTTCTTCTTAGGTGGAGTGTTCCAGAAACATTGATTAGGTCAAGTTGGTGGAAAGTGTTGTGTAAATCTCTGTTCTTATGATTTCTGTCTACTTTCTCTATTTAAATACTGATAGAGGAATATGAAAATCAGCTTGGTAATTTTGGATTAATCTAGTTCTCCTTTCATTTTCATCAGTTTTTAGGATTTTCTTTTTCTTTTTAATATTCACAACCCCTTGTATCAGGTATCTATTGCTGTGTAACAAATTAGCCCCAACTTAGCTGCTCAAAACAACATGCGTTTGTTATCAGGAATCTGGGTATGGCTCATCTGGGTGCTTCTGGCTCAGGTTTCTGACAAGTCTGTCATCGAAGGGTCAGCCTGGCCTGTATTCACAGTCATCTCAAGGCTCCCAGTTATCGTCCAAGCTCACTCATGTGGCTGTTGGCTGCCTCAGGTCTTTTCTGGCTCTGGGCTACAGCCTTGACTAGGGGGCCTATCCACAGAGCTATTCATAACATGGCAGCTTTCGTCCCCCTGAGGAGACAGAGAGAGACTTTTGTAACCTAATCTTTAAGTAAAGTCATATCACTTTTGCCACATTCTGTTTATTGGAAGTGATGTTAGACTCAGCCCATACTCAGGGGTGGGGGGTAGAGAAAGCTGTGAATAACAGAATGTGGAGATCATTGGAGGTCATCCTGGAGGCATCCCACACACTCTTCAAGGCACTCAAAACAGAAAGAGATCTCAATATATATACCAATGGAGACATACGTAAAAAAATACATGTACATACGTATACATATATGTGTAAATATATACATATTTGGTGGTAATGGATTGTCTCATGGCATCTGGAAATGCTAAGCAACCAGTCCTCAGGAGAGTGAGGCTCAAGGCAGCTAGGGGGACTCTGCAACAGGAGTTTGTCAATGGTCCTATGTAAGCTCTGTCATTTACATAACTCAGAATTCATCCTCCATGTCCATATTTCTTTGTCATAAATTTCAAGAGAATCTGATTGGACCAGCCCCTGGGATAGGAGTTCATAGCCAGTCAACTATGGCAGGGAAACAAGATCATGGAGGATAAAACCCAAGACCAGAGGTCCACCCCTGTGGGCAAGGGAGCAGTGCTCATAGAGGAAGGATGGGTTATATGCCAGGTATCACCCTGGTGATGCTCACAAGTAGTGCTTCCGTCAGAATACGTTGGCAGTGGCTGAAATCGAGAGTGGACTGGCTCAGGGGAGAAGATCTGACCTGAAGACCAAGGGTCTTAGGGGGCAGAGGAACATTCATAGTAGCCCTTGTGTCCTACCCTGGGTCTTTGTGTGGCCCAGGCTCAGGCCCCACACCTTTCTGTACACCTCAAAGAGATCACAGGTCTCTGTGTGCCCTGTTAATGACCAAAGGAACTTTGGTGTCCTGCCAGGGTCACAGAGTAACCTAAGAAGAGGAGTTTGGCTCAGGGTTGGACTCAAGTCTTAGGTGTTGGACTGTGCCAGCAACTGTGGCCTCAGGAGGCTCTGAGCACTTGGCCTCCTCAGCAGGCAGGAGGAAGTGGCCCTGTGGTCCCACCAGATGTTTCAAGGCATGGGCATTATCTGCTGCTACCCTGGGCTAAGTTTGGTTGTTTCAGATATTTGGCAAGTGCAAGAATCCTTTGGATGAAATATGACCCAGGGCTTGATGACTTGATCTCTCTGGTCAGGCCCCACTGGCACAAGTGATGGTCTAGGATGCCTTCTTAGCCATATGTAGAGAAGCTAGATCTGGGGCTGAAGCAGCTGAAAGCCTATTGTTGCTTTTTTTTAAAAAACAGAAAATTCCAAGCGTACCTAAAAGTAGAGAGACTGGCATAATGAAGCCCTGCACCAATCACCCAGCTGCAACTGATCAATTCGTGACTAATCTTTCCTCTATAACCCTACCCACTGCAGCCATTTACCCTGTAGATTACTTTGAAGCAAATTCCATCATATAATTTCATTCATAAATATTTCAGGATGTATGTCGAAAAGATAAATTCTCATTTTAAAAAATCAATAACCATTATCACATCTAAGATAATTAAAAATTCTTCATCAAAAATCCAGCCAGTATTCCAATAGCCCCTGTTATTGCCTTTTTAATGTACAAACTCT
The DNA here is from genome assembly GCF_003031525.2 of Neophocaena asiaeorientalis asiaeorientalis. NCBI lineage: Eukaryota > Metazoa > Chordata > Mammalia > Artiodactyla > Phocoenidae > Neophocaena > Neophocaena asiaeorientalis. The sequence goes on along the minus strand of NW_020173116.1, from coordinate 8,331,081 downwards.
AAAAATTAAAACTAGAATCCCCCCAACTGCTTTTAAAGGCATTCACTGGTGATAATATTCACAATAAAATATATTAAACCGTGAAACAAAACAATAAATGATAAAAAGTTTAAGTTGTTCTTTACAATGTGATAAATCATGAGAAACTGAAACCAGTTTCCATCATCTTTTTTCAGGCTGCTGCTTCTTATTTTCCAAGAAGGAAAGAAAAACTGGTTAAAGCCTGAAGTTGTCATTAGGGCTATTAAATTGTCTCACCCTCTCTCCTTGCAGCCACAGAAGAGATTACAGTTCCTTAGTCCCTTAAAGGGAGGCCTTTAAGTGTGGCCACATGACTTGTTCTTACCGAAAGTTGTGAGTGGAAGTGATGAAATGTCAGCTCTCATCAGATAATTTAATTTCCATTCCGAGCCCCTCTGAAGCATTCTTTTCACCGTGCTATAGTGAGTGACTCAGGTTACTCCATCACCTGGGGTCCTGGAGGAACAGGTAGCAGATGAGAGAAACAAATTTGTTGTTTGAAGTCACTGAGAGTTTGAGGTTGTATGTTATCGAGGCATAACCTGGCCCACCTTGACTCATGCAAAGTGTTTAGGCTTGAGCAGGTGATTTCAGGGAAGGTCAAGCTATGGCTAATAGCCTTTTAGTGAGAACCCTCTTGAGGGATCATTGGATTCACCTCTTATGATTTTACTGAATTGCTCTGTGCTGTCCTTTAGGTAGAGCAGTGGAATCTTAATTCTTCGGGCTTTGACATTATTATAAGAGGAATACAATAATTAAAAGAGCACCCTGACAAATAAAACACCTTAGATGTATAAAATATTAAATGGACCTGAAGTTGAAACAAAAGATGAAACCCTGGCCTGCAGCGTCATGTCTCTGCCCTTCCGTTACCTTGGACAGCTCCCTTCATTTCTGGGCCTCAGTTTCCTGTTCTGTAATGATAATCATTATTACAAACGTGACACTACTAGGCACCTTACACAGGCTAGATAGTTCCGTGGAACTTAATTAATTTAATCCTTACAACTAGCTTTCAGTAGTTAATTTTTTGTACCATTTTTTTTTTTTTTTTTTGCGGCTCCGGACACGCAGGCTCAGCGTCCATGGCTCACGGGCCCAGCCGCTCCGCGGCATGTGGGATCTTCCCGGACCGGGGCACGAACCCGTGTCCCCTGCATCAGCAGGCGGACTCTCAACCACTGCGCCACCAGGGAAGCCCTGTACCATTTTTAAAAACACAAAACTGGAAACATATTTAGAGAGGCTGCATAATTGCCCAACAATAGCTGCACGTGGAGGGGGTACTTCCAAAGCCATCCTCAACTAAAGGTTTAAGGTCCATTTCTTGTTCTAAAATCCTGTGGATTTTTGGTGTAAGGCTATTCACAACTAGTAAAACCACAGTGTCAAAAAGAGAATAATATTTCCTCCAACAAAAAGAAGCGTTCTTTTATTTGCAATCATATTTTCCATCGTGTGACAGAGCACATACTTTATGAAGATCAAGGACTCTTCTATTAATATTCCCTGGCCTGTGTCCTATCAAAGGGATTCAAAGCATCAAACCTTTATGATAGAATTCAGACGCTAACCGTAATGTAGACTCTGAAACACAAATATTCCCCCTGAGAGCTTGTGCGGACTTTCTTTCCTTTTTTCTTTTTCTTTCTTTCTTTCTTTCCTTTCCTTCTTTCCTTCCTTCCTTCTTTCTTTCTTTCTTTCTTCCTTCCTTTCTTTGTTTTGTAAATTCTTTTCTTTTTTTATTGAAATATAGTTGATTTACAATGTTGTGTTAGTTTCAGGTGTACAGCAAAGTGATTCAGTTATACGTACATATATATCTACTTTTTCAGATTCTTTTCCCTTATAGGTTACTACAAAATATTGAGTATAGTTCCCTGTGCTATTCAGTAGGTCCTTGTTGGTTATCTATTTTATGTATAGTAGTGTGTATATGTTAATTCCAAACTCCTAATTTATCCCTTCCCCCCTTCTCCTTTGGTAACCATAAGTTTGTTTTCTATGTCTGTAAGTCTATTTCTGTTTTGTATATAAGTTCTTTTGTATCATTTTTTTTTAGATTCCACATATAAGTGATATCATATGGTATTTGTCTTTCTCTGACACAGACTATTTCTTTGCTGACACTTTTCTTTTCAGAATAATTCAAAGACTTGTTAATTCACGGTCATAAAGACATTTTGCCAGCCACGTTGTATGGTTTTACAATACCAGACTTACAACACCAAATTTAACTTGTGGTTAAAATATTGGAAATTAAAGTAATGATGTTTAGAGAGGGGAGAATTCACTTTATGGAAAACACTGCTTAGGCGTGTGTGCGTGTGTGTGTGCTACAGCTATGATATCTGCTCTCGGACCGCCATTACCAGCTCCACACATAATGGCCAATTCTTGGTTCCCCATTTAGGGAACTCACACTAGACTTGGCAGAGAGAATTGTGTCTCTCCTGCATCTTCATCTCAGCTAATGTTTTTATTTTACTGTCATACATTAATGTTTTAATTTTGTTTTTCATCATTTCTGGTCTCCATCTGAGCACCTTAAATATATTGGTCCTCATCTTAACTGAATATTCCTGAAATCTTTACTGTTAGGTTAAATAATAGGGAGAGGTAGGAACACCAGTCTGTCAATACATTGTTCAATGTCATTCCCCCCACCCCCCACCGCCTCCCAGTGGCTTTCCAAGGCTGCTAATTAACATCCAACCGTGATATCTTAAGTACAGGTGAATGATTACTGAACTAGGTTTCTTTAATAATGGTGTTAAGGAAAGTTCAGGAAGTCAGGGCAGCCTAAAACTCCATATCAAAGTTCTTATTGAGTATGAGAGAGGACAATGGTACAGGAGGTGAGAGGAACGGGGAAAATACTGGAGGTACCCTCTGTCCTCAAGAATATTATTTTCCTCCTTTGAATGGAAAGACCACCAAACCACATGAAATAGCTCAAAAAGTTATAGGATTAACAATAATTCTAGAAGAAAAACAGTTAGGTACTGGAGTCTGTTGAGACTTTGAAACGGCAGGCTGAAATTTTGGTTTATTTCAAACTAGGCTGTTTGCCATGGAAATGTTTTTTGAGAATGCTAGAAAGACTAATATAGGCTTGTAAAATGTGTCAGTCAGCTTGGAAGGAAAATGTTGAACAAAACCATAGTTAATTCTAGCATTTAATGCAAAATGCTTATTAGTAGAGGTGTAAATGTGGTCGCAGTTACAGTCATCGATGATGCCCTGGTTCAAGTAAATTTGGAAATTGCAAAGGCATCTAGTTTTCTTGGAATATCCGAGTAAAACGCTTCCAATAGGATGAAATCCACATAAAGAGTGGGCTCAACCCACCATCTCCCAAGCTACCATCCTCATCCTGCAGCATGAACCCATCTGGGGTTTATTTGCCTTACCCTAGGCTACAGCAATTTACCTAATAATTGAACACACTTAAACCTGGGGCTTCATGAATTGCTTTTTTTTCTTTTTAAGAACAATGCCATGGAAAACCTACCAAGGAATAAGGCACGCAGCAGACAGAATGAGCAGGTTACTCTGTACATTAAAGAAGATTGTCAGTATGCTACATTTCTTCTTATTCCCTTATTGCTGTGGGCTTTATTCATACTCCGAACTAGATGAAAGAGAACTGAAAACAAAGAAAAAACAGTAGAAGTTGCAAAGGCTGGATAAATAAAGACATTGGTGGAACCCAGAGTTGCCTTCATTTAATTCTCCTCATTTCTCCTTTGGTTCTCTCCCTCCTATGACATTTTGTACCTATCTATCTTATCTTATCCACTAAGACTTTAAGTTCCCTTGAGGGAAAGGACTATGTCTTACCGATCTTTACCTTTTGGTATTATTCATTCATTCATCCATACATCAGTCATTCCATAAGTGTTACTGAGAGCCTAATATATTCCAGAAGCTTGGGATACATCAGTGAACAAAACAGATGGAGGTGAAAGACAGATCAAGACAACACATAATGAATAAGTAAATTAAACAGTATTATAGAAAGTGATACATTTTATGGAAAAAGAAAAAATGAGCAGAGGGTCAGGAGGATTGGGACTTGGGGTTGGGTATATTATTAAACTGCAGTTATTAACAATGGTGATCAGAGTACGCTTCACTAAGAAGGTGATGACAGAGCTAAGACTGGAAGGAGGTGAGCAAGTGAGCCAAGCAGGGAACTGGGGGAGGAGAAAGCACTTCAGACAGAGGGAAGAGCTGGGACATAGGCCCTGGAGAAGAAGCATCCCTGGTATGTTTGAGGAACACAATGGAGGCCAGTTCAGCTGAAATTAACTGACCCCAGGGGAGTGCAGTAGAAATGGAAGTCAAAGTTCATGGGGGGCCAGGTTGTGTAGAGCCAAGTGGGCCAGCAAAAGAGCTTTGGTTTTTACCCGGAGATGGGAGCCACTGCAGGAGGGACGGAGGTATCTTACGCTTTAAATGGTCATTCTGCTGCTCTGTGGACAATAGACCATAAACATGCAAATTTATGTCAAAAAAGAAAGCAAATACCACCAGAACTTAAAAAAATAAAATCAAAGCTGAGTTTATATACTTGTCAGGCAAGGAAACACATCAGTGAAAAAGTTTACTAATTCATGAATTGGGAAAAGTCAGGGTTTTTTAAGTGCTAGAAAGAGGAAAGGGGGTTCATGGGGGTGATGCTAATCTAAGATTGAAAGCCAGCACCCTCATAGGAAAGAACAGCGCTGGATCAAACAGGGAACTTTGTTCAATGGGCAGAAACAAGTCTTCAGTTAGGTCTAATAAGGGTCTGGCCTAGGGGTCACTCAAAGTTCACAGTCCTTTATCAGTTTCAGTTGGTTTGAACCAGTTGCGGTATAACATAGCATCCCATTTTGATATCTCCTAGGCAAAGGCTGTAAGTGGAAAATTTTCCTTTTACAGTTGGGCACAGAGAAACCTGTTAGGAAGCTCTTGCAGAAATCCAGGTAGAAGATGATGGGGCTCATCCCAGAGCATACCATGGAGGTGATGAGAAGCAGCAACTGATGGTTGGAGTTGCCCTGGAGACAGGAAAAGCTGTGGGTGGAAACGGTTTGGGGAACAGATAAGGAGTTCATGTGAGTTTCAGATGTCAAATAGATGCAGCAACAGGGACAGTGAGGTCTGGCTGGTGACGTAAAGTTCGGACTTGAAAAAGGGTATAGATGGTGTCAAATACCAGGATCCCATGTGCTGTCAACTGGTGAGCCAGTGAGATGGAGCCCTGGGGACTCCAACAGTATTTTCCCCTCCAGGTCCCAAATTTTAATTCATATATATTTTTATTACAATGAAAGTATTCTTGTACGCCTCCTCAAATATTTTGTGGAATGAAGTGGGAGTATAAATCGATGATCATTGGAACTTTCACTGTGCCTCATATGGTGTTTTAATTTCCCCCAATTTATTAGATATCATTTTACAGATAAGGAAACTGAGGCCAGAATAGTTGAGTAGTTTGCCTAGCATCATGTAGCTAATAAAGGCAGGGCTGGGATTTAAGCCCAAGTTCACCTGAGTCCCTTTTAACTCTGCTTCCGATAGTTACTAATCTGGGTAGAGAACAAAGTTGACTAGAAGGTGAGGAGTCCCAACTGTTCGTAGTTCCTGGCATGTTCCAACTTAGTGCAATAGTCTTTAAACTTGAGCATGTATCAGAATCACCCAGTGGCTTGTTAAAAGACAGACTCAGGACCTCAACCCAGAGTTTCTGATTCCACATGTCCGGGATGTGGTCTGCTAATGTGCATGTCTGATAAGTTCCCAGGTGATGCTGGTGCTGCTGGTCTGGGGAGGACACTGTGAGAACCACAGGTTTAGCCGCTTTTCACTGATTCTGCCAGTGAGATAGCCTGCCAAATGCCCAGGTCTCTCTAATTCCCCAAAGGGGATTAGAGGGGTGTCTGCTGCTAATTGGAACTTCAGAAGGGTCCTTGGTGATAATTCCTTCGCCTTTTTTTTTTCTTTTTTTTTGGCCGCACCGTGCAGCACGCGAAATCTTAGTTCCCCGACCAGGGATCGAACCCGGGCCCCAGCAGTGGAAGCTCGGAGTCTTAACCACTGGACTGCCAGGGAATTCCCAGTTCCTCCAGTTTTAACGTAGTTCTCTCCTTCCCAAGGCACACGGCTGTTGGGGGAGAGGGGATGATGGGGTGATGGCGGCTCAACTCCAGGTGCTCTCCAACACAGTTTACCAAGCTGTCCAGTAAGTTCTTCTTTTATTATTATTCTCCCAGCATTCTCGTTGCCCTTTCCTGGGAACAAACTACCATCATCACCCCTGTGACTCCCAACATCCATCAGGCACGGGGGTGGTTCAGGTATGGTGGGCCCTAAATGCTTACACAGCTATTGGGGATGGGGGGCTTAAAGAACAAGAATACAAGCTTATAAACACACAATTAGATGCAGGGCCTTGAAAGAAGCTTGTGCAAGAGAGGGGCCCTAAAGCTTCAGCTTCATTAGCTTCATGGGAAATCAGCCTCTGATCAAACAGGTCTGTATATGTCTAGGCTCCAATTATAGCCATATGCTTAGTTCCCATGGGGCTCTTGAGCCTCAGGCTAATCAGAGGATGTGGTCGATTCCTGTGTAAGAGAACCTGAGCGTTTCATGGTTGAAGAGACTTGTCTGCCCTGAACCTGGTAGTTGGTGAAGGGCTGCTGAGTCCTTGTGCCGCACCTTGAAGGTAAGTTTTGACCCAGCTAAGGCACTCAGTTACTTATCCTTGGGCTTGATTTCTTCGGTGAGTTAAAAGCCTTCCGGATACAAACATGGAAAAGCCAACTTAGAGATAATACTAATTATTCCTATTTAATTATATCAAGAACAAAATTCGATTAAATTCTGACTCTAATATTCAGAAAAGTAAAAGTGCTTTTCAAAAATCAGGGTAAGGCTATTAAAATGCAAAGTGCTTGCTTGACAAAGAAGACTGCTGCATAGGGTAGCACTTTGAGCTTCTTTTTTAAGTCTTCCTGAAATTTTATTTTCCCACGTAGTTTGTTCCAAGACGTATGAGGGGTGGACTTGGCCTTCATACAAGGATTCACTCAACAAATCCTGCTAAGCATAAGCAAACGGCTCTGTAGTTAGGGGAAGTTACTAAGATAGTTACTAAATTAGGAATTAGGGGAAGTTACTAATTGATTAAAGAGGGAGTTTGTAGCGAACAGCCACGCCCATGAAGAACCTTGACCTAAGCTGAAAAGCGCATGTAAGAGGTATGAGGTGGCTTCCCGAAGGAGACTAAAAGAGACGGCATTTGTGTTGAGCCTTGAAGGAAATATGTGAATAAAATGTCTTAAGAATTATTCCAAGACGGAGAAAGCCAGCATGAACACTGGACGCTGTTCTGAAGAACAGTCTGCCCTCTGCCTCCAGGGACACTGCTGTTTTATACACACACACACACACACACACACACACACATCCCAAAGGGCTTTCTCGCTGCAAAGTGGGCACAATCCAAGGAGTCCATTAAGCGTTCCTGGGTGCTGTGTCTTGAAGGATACAAAGATGAACAGAGCAGGTCCGCGTCCCCAAGGCAGCGCCTCCAGGAACTCAATCAGGCCATGGGTATTCTCGAAGCGGCTGAGAGGCGGAGGTGCGGCCAGGAGGAGTCACTGGAATGCATTTTCCGTGCTGGGCCTCGAGGTCTGGATGCGCACTCAGTCCTCTGGAAGGCTCTCGCATTGCAGTACCAGGGATGCAGGGGTTTGTCCCCTGCTCACAGCAGCGTCCCAGCCTGCCCCAGCGCCCCGCAGCCCCTCCCCGGCCCCGCCCCCGTACCAGGGCGGCTGCGCGGCCAGGCCTCCCGGTCCGCACGTGATCTCCGTCACTGCCTCCGCGAAGCCTGAACCGCCATCATAAGTCCTGGCGGCTGGGCCCTGGCCTGCCTCCCTCCTCCTCCTCCCCTGGGGGCCAGGGGTGACAGGTTGGGGGTGTGCTGCCCTCGTCCCGCCTGGCCACTGAAGCCGTGGGCCTCCGAGGGCGGGAAGACGAGTTCCGACCCACGGACCCCGGGGCGGGCAGACTGCCAGGCGGGCCGCCCAGGTGACGACACGGCGGGGGCGGTGCCCAGGGCCGCGCCCCGCCCCTCGCAGGCCAGCCCACAAAGCCCGCGGCCCGTGCCCGTT